>NW_017099330.1:0-59567 GCF_001412225.1 Nicrophorus vespilloides
TTTCTATCTATTTTTTTCCTCTCCATTTCTTCTATAGTCTTACACATAACAATAATTACTAAACGAAATATAGGATTTTATCGCGCTCGGTGCACAGCTCTCCTCGAACTCGTGATCCTTTCGACATGATCTCGATTCTAAAATTGAAATATTGTACTTATTACAATTATACACGGGCAGTAATTGTGCTGCCGGCGCTTGCTCTGCTTGCTTGTAAAATAACAGATCTCGTAATTGTATATTAACACAGCAAAGGCCGTTCCGTCGACTGTAAAATTGCCATTTCAATTTTCACTTCCATGCGTAATATTTCATTATTAACTAACAATTGCTGTTTCTATTTTTTTTCTATTTCTTTTTTTTTAGGATCTGGTAAATCCTCAGGTTTACCAAGCTCTGGCAATTCAAGGAGCCAAAGTGCTTAGCGTCCCAAGAGCCAAAGATCTTAAAGAGGTCCAATTCGATCCGTCGTATGAAAATGTAAGTACATTTCTAAATCAGTCATTTTCAATGTAATGGTTTATATAATAATATAAATAAAAATCTAGGAATTTTATTAAGTTTTATTGTCATAGTGGTATTATCTATCTTATAATCTATGATTTTATTGCAGTTCGTGTTTCTAGAAAATTTAATGAAATTTTATTATATAAAAAATGAATTACTAATACTACAACGATTTAATATTTAATACAAATCTGTTAAAAATTTAATATAATTTATATATACACTTAAAACAGGTAAAAACATTAGCATTTGCTATAGTGTATTGCATATTTTGTTTAATCTTCATGTTACAAGAGTTTAGTGCAAACTTCATACAAAAAAGTCAAACATTCTTTATCTATTTTTTTTTCATTTTTTTAAATAGAAATAAGAATGAAACTGAGTGTGAACATATTATTAATTTAGAAATATAAGAAATACTAAATTTTCAATAAAAATAGTATTAAATAACATAACTACAACAAAACGTGTAAAAATCTGTGAAAAGCATTTTCGTTAAAATTACATAATATGTCTATATTTCCTGTCTTGTTACAATATATTAGAGGAAATAGCATCAATCATGTTTGACCTTCATCTGTATCTAAATTTTGGTCAAGGTTTAATAGACACTTAATCTGTAATTTCTACAAATCATTCTTTTTGAATGTGCAATCTATAATAATCAACATAATGGAGTATTTGATCTTCCTCGATAATCAAATTTGAATGAGATAATTCAACGTTTAGCAATACCTTGCATAGTACAGCTTCGATCAGTACAGTTTTACTATAATAGGGTTTCAAAATGTCATACAAAACTAAATTTTAATTCAATAAAAAACAAATATATTTTTATTTAATATCTATTATAAGGGCGACTAATAGCTGAATAGTTAAGTCGCCTTACCCACGTGTCAATGATCACAGGTTTAGATCCTGGTCAAGCCAGGCCCTTTGTGAGCCCTCTCAGTGCTTGTAGCAATACGGCCATCGTTCATCACAGATGGACAGTGAAATGAATGAGGTTCAACAAATGGACTTTTAACCAAGTCGATGGACAATGACAGTATTAAGGATAGCAACAGATTCACAATCAAAGGAACTAGTGGAATCGCAGAGCATCAATATACTACTGAAGTTAACGTACAAGACGACAGCCAACCTACAAATTAAAAATAATTTGGCTGAAGGTCCATATGCTGAACCTCTTTAATTTGACTGTCTATTCATGATGAAGGGGTGTCCTATTGCTGCAAGCTCCGAGGATGCGCACAAAGGGCTTGACCAGGATTCGAACCGGCCCCCACGGAATCGTGGGTAGGGTGACTTAACTATTCGGCTATTAGTCGCCCAGAAACATAAATTTGAAAAAAATATAACAATTTTGTATAAATAAATAACTTCATCTGTTCAAAAGAGTGTTGATCTTTCTGCCTGGGAAACAATAATATTTTCTCAAAACGTTTATGATTATATATAATTATGTATAATGAAAAATTTGTAAACGAAATGTGTTTATTCTTAATACAGTAATACCTCGCACAGTAGAGACAATCTATTCCGCAATTTGAAATTGGACTAATCGAGAAATTTAATTTGTTCTGAAAATAAAGTACTTGACTGCATACAGAAAAAAAAGATAATAAACTGTATAAAAATATTTAATATATTTTGAAAATTTTAAATTGCTGTTTCGCAATAATCAAACTAACTATATCTTTTAAAATAAATTGAAAGATAATAAATTTAATTCTAATTGAAGTAAGTGTTAATATTAAAATACATTTTGTATTACATTGTGATCTCAATGACATAGATTCGCTTAAATGTCCATGCAAATTGTTTATTGTTGCGTACAATATTCCGTCACATTAATATTTATGGTGTATGAAACTAGCTGCATGACTGCATAAAGAAAATGCACAATTTTATCTGAGATTGTTGTCTACAACTCTATATGGAGTTACCTTAGAAAAAGGGTTACGAAAGTGGAACGGTATTATAAATTTTATTAATTAAATCATTATTAATCATTTCCTTATGTTGAACGTTCATTAAAATCATTGTGATTAAACTTTTAAAATGTTTCATTATATATTTAAATAAAATACTGTTAAATAAAGTAATGATTACAAGTATTTTTTTATAAAAAAAAATGATTTAATTTCCTTCTACAGTCAAGTTACACGATTAGTACAGTTTCAAACAGTCGTGATTGCTCAACCTATGACGATAGCCTTTTGTACATTTGTTATTTATTTATAATTATTCTTTAAGTTTATGTTTTGTTATATATTCTCACCTATCTTTGTTTTCATTGATAAATAATAGAAAAATCGACATTGTCAAATAAATGAAATGTAAGGAAAATAAATCTGTGTTAAATTATATTCAAATTATTTCCTTTCGCTTAATCAATTATGTAATTGTAGAATTTATGTTTTTCAGTCAATTAATCACTTTAATATGTTCTAGTTGGTAATGGTAAAACATATTTTAAAGTTATTTTTACTTTTCAATTGATTTTCGAATAATTTAACTAATATTATTGTTTCTTTATATCACATATACGTATATTTTATAAATCATGCATATTTGTATAAGGTAAACATGGAAATATTGCGTATAATCAAAATATTTTTAAAGTTAATATAATAAAATTTGTAATATAAACAATATTTACAATTCGATTTATATAATTTTATGAAGGAAACTATAAAATATGAAACAGAGTTTTTAAATGATACATAGATTCAATAATAAATGTTAATAAATTTCAATTACAAAGAAATAATATATAGACCATTAATTTAGTACTTTTGTTATTCGATGACGTATAGTTTAAATTGCTAAAAATCAGTTGATAGTTATGTTATGTAGTAATTATAACAATTAAAATAATAATATGTAACATATATTATTTAATTAATTAAAATTTTTATTATATGCCATAATGTTACTGATTATCTTTTAGTTAAATTATGTTTTAGATATTTAATATTTGAAATTATTAACTACATTTATTATTATTTCGATAGTTGTAGTCTTGGAAATCCCCCAAAATACGACCAAACTGATACATGTTAGATACGTGACTGTTGCCATGGGAGCTTACGTATTCATCCCAGTTTTGGAACATATTGTACGTTCCATCTTGATCGGAGGGACAATAAATAATGCGATCTGATGAAAGTGCTTCGATAATCGATGATAATTCGAAATGGAGCAATCCGAGATTTTTATGGCCTTTGTGTGATAGCCGCGAGGTTATTTACTTACTTATAAGTGTACACCATTATTTTTGTTTCTTTTCCCATCGTACGAAACAGCTAAATGCTTCCATTCAGGAAGTAGCGTTGCGCGCGGCCCGAGGGGATGGAAGCAGTGTAATAATTTCGATAAAAGTTTCGCGGCAATAAATCTTAAGTTTGGCACCCACCTACTATAAAATAGATCATTGCAATATAAGCTTGGGAACCCATTGTTTGCATCCAACTTTTATTGAATGCTCGCTCTCCTATCCACATACAAACATCGACCATCCGTACATAGTTTCGTATAGAAAGTTGAGGGCACCTAATCTATCCGACAAAATAAATCTCATCATCTAAACATAAATCATTTCGAGAGCATACATAAACAGACAATACACGGAGTGCGTTAATACAGTGATAATCTGTAAGCTATGCATCATATAAATGCCAAAATTTAATTCGTTTGTTGTTTTAGCATATAACATTTATAGACTATAATTATAAACTATTAAAATAAATTCATTAATAAAATAGTATTTGTTTACATGCATTTCTATACTGTAGCATAAATTAATAGGAATTTTCATAATTTTAAACAAATAAATATCAGACTAATAATTATTAATTAATGAAAATATTTCTTAAAATAACAATATGCAAAAAAAGGTTAATAATTAAAATCCAAATATAATTAAAAATATAGAAATGACAAAAATATGGCAATAATATAAATAACAAGTAATAGAATAATAATATTAGTTACAATAATATAAAAAAAAACAAATGAAACATTTTCATATCATAATAAAACACGAAGTAAACTTTTGAAAAAGGCTATTGACCATAGGTTTTTCTACTCAAACAGGTAATATTTTTGCTATGAAAATAAATTTATATGAAACTACTTCGATATTAGGCATTTGTATGCCATAACGAAAAAGGTTTTAAGATCACATAATACTGAATTGTATTAGTATGTCCTGCCCGAATGACAGATGACTGATTATTTTTTTTAATAATAACAATCTCTTATAGCCCTTATTATTTTTGTATCAATTGTTTATAAGTATGTTGATAATTTTTTAAGAAAAATTAAAATATCTGAAGAAGTAAATACAAAAAAAAATGTATCAATATTTCAGAAAAAGTAATAAATGATCATAAACATGTAGAAATTATAAAGTTAAGTATAAATATAAATAATTTAATTGCATTTATGTAATTCAGTGTATGTCTACTGTAAATAATGCAGTTATATTTTAATTCCACAACTAATGATTTATACTGATTGAAAAAGGATCAATAAAGGAACGTTTTGTTACCAGTAAACGGTTAACCAACCGTTACAGACAATATAATTACCGAATTTAAATTTCTTAACGTGAAACTAACATAAAATATCTTTAGAACATGAAATTAATACTATTAACGTGATAATATCCACATCTATAAAACTAGTTATAAAAGCAGTAGGTGTAGCTGATTATACATTACTTAATTTCGATATTACCTATTAATTTATGTTTGACAAATTGTTTGCGTAAAATATTACACTATGAAGAGAATTCAAACTAAAATTAATTTTCAAGAGCATCGCACAATTTTTTTGTGTACTATTTTTGCATAATCCCCAAAAATTAAAGAATTTAGTTATGTGAATTAATCTGTCATTGCTAAAACTATTAAATGTTTGAAATAAATAGTCTGAAATAGAATAGCTGCAGTTAAAAGAACATAACCAGCAATGAAATAAAAAATGTATTTGGCCATTACAGAGAAAAATGAAGCAACATTTATTATTACAATATTAATATATTAAACATATTTCATATTTATTATTGTTAACTATCTATTTGAATGTATATATCACAACTTAGTGTTGTTATTTTCAATTTTAAATAATTTACCGGTTTTTACTTAAAATGTTTATCGTTTGCGGTAAAATAAAATAACTGTAATTTTGAAAGCAATAATCCAAACTGATCGAAGCCGCTCCATTCTAGGAAATGCTATATTCATAAATAAAATATATTTATAAAAATGCACTATTTAGTCCAAACTACAAATAGCATCTGTTTGACCTAAACACAATAATGAATTTGTGAATGGTGAGACATTATTTAATTGCTGCTTCAATTTAATTATCTCTGCTTCCTAAATCCGTAAAATAAATTACATTTGTGGTTTTGTGTCACTAATGTATGTTAAATTAATTAAATGAAAAACAGAAATTTCCATGAGGGGAAACTTGTTAATTGTTATAATCAGAATACGTTTGTAGTTGCAAAACGTTATTTAGATTGGATGCGTGTTTATTCCATTGTAATAGATGTTTAATTTTTCTTTTTGTTGTTTTCATTCTGTTCTCGGATGGTCCAGCAAAAGAAGCAGTACTCGTTTTCTTACAAGGTGGTGTCGGGACGCGGCGACGGCGGAGGCGACGATTTCTCGCACAGGCAGTCGCAGAATTCGCACGCGACGAACGGTGAATATCGGGTAAAATTGCCAGATGGCAGGCTGCAAATCGTTTCATACACTGCGGACAGGAACGGCTACAAAGCCGACGTGAAATACGCGGAAAACGAGAGACGATTCTATGGAGACGTCGCAGAATCAGGATCAGCATCAGGGCTAGCAGGATCAGGGCCGGCACCGGCGTACTTCCTATCCGATCAACCGACAAAAGTGGCTTCGGATTACGCCGCCAAACCAGACGCCTCCACCTCATACTACTTCCACCACTCCACCGCTGCTGATGCTGCTTTTGAAGCGGTAGACGGAAATCCCATCTACGGAATCGCACAATACTGAAGGAGGAACACGAGGATTCCATAATTCAAACATCCTGTTTTCTTTATTATTCATCCCAGTGTGTACAGTTATCAAATAAATGTTTTATTTTCCAAAATTTACATTTTTATTATATTATTTATTACTATTGGAATGTACTGTATTACCCTGGCTTATCCATAAGGAAATTGAGATAATCTTCATGTTTCTTCTTATTTTAAACACTACATTGATGATCATTTATACATATTTTATTGAAATTGCATTTGTTTTAAATCACATCATAAGAGCATCCTTTCATAAGAGCTACAAAGCAATTTTTACAATTTTTAAACATTTATTTTTTTATCTTACGAATCGAATGATTTCCATAATATTATTTCTAGACATTTTAGTTGTTAGAAGAAAAATATCAATTTTATAAATATAAAAGCTTTCCTTCACATACACCTTAGACAGATAAGTAGTTATAACTTTATAACTACTTTACGTTCCTAATTTACAGTGAAAGTTTTGATACACTATCATAAATAAATTAATTATCAGCTGAAATCCGCAATTTACATTACCAAACATAATATTTCATATTTTGTGATTTTGGATGATATTGTGTACAGATATTTTTATCTTATTTTATTTGGGCCTTCAAGAAATCATAGAGAACAAAAGTTTAATTTGCCCCACTCTTCAAGAAAACAATGCTAGTACTAGCATCATCCGCGCATCTACGATTGATATACCTACGGTCCTTTACGCACCTCACTGCAGCGCTAATTGTGATTTATATGAAAACAATTAGTGTATTATGTTTAGGGCTGGCGCTACCAAATGGACAAACTGGACATTTACCCAAGGCGGCAAATGGCAAGGAATGGTAAATTTTGAAAAGTACAACAAGACCTCGTTTATCGCTTTAGATGTGTCCCCGAAGAAACAGAGTTAAACAAAACATCGTTATAGGAGGTCATGTTAACACATAGTAAATAGGGAAACAAATTTTACTTTCATTTTAAGTTGTGTTTACAGTAATTTGCATTATAATAAATGTTTTATATAACACAAACATTTACACATATTCTGGAATTTTTGATTCTTTTTGGCGATAAAATCGTATAAAGTCTAGTGTCATTAAGCAAATGTTGGTATGCGATCGCAACTAAAACTTCTCCTCTTGCTTTTGCACCCCTGTCAAAATTTGGATCATTCGCTACAAATTGATGAACGATTTCGGTTATCGCTTCTAAACTAAGAAAATCTGTAGCAAGTTATTTTGGTTCATAGTCTTCAGATTCACTATTTTCGAGTTATTCAATTCCTTCTTAAGCCAGTTCTTGACGGTCGTCGTTGGAAAGGCCCTCACTAGAAACCTGCAGTGACTCCTTAGCATCCTGCTCATCTAATTCTCGAACCAGTATAGATTCTGTGGAAACAGCGTTGCGTGTTCGGCAATATTCGTATTATATACGAATCAATGAAATGCCGCGATAATTTGAATCCGGGTAAATTTTGAGCTTTTTCAAGGTTTCTAACATACCGCGTTTTTGCAAATCAACGTTAATAGAGGTAGCGATAAACGGGGTATACAAACTGTATACAAAACCATTTTATGAAAGGCCATAAAAGGCCAACAAATGTCTTACCTAGAATGGTATAAACTCTATAAGTAGTCTCGATTATCTTAATAATAAACAATCAAAACATCCTATATAATAATAATATTTAAACTGGACTGTCACAAGATTTATGTTACTAATACTGCAAATTTTGAACTAAAAATATGTTTTACATTCATATGCTAAACTAGAAAAGTTATCTCACTGACTATATTCTTTTTTTTATTATAACTTATCAGAAATATTGGCAACCGTTGAATTCAAGTACGGCACTCTTAGTTTATGGCAATCCAATTGCTCTCAGAGATCCCCGTTTATATGCCTTCGTTTTTCATTTCACTGGGTCAGTTTTTATGTCTCAATTGTGTAAGTAATTTGATGAAAATTGGCAACCCTTGCTATCCTTTCCAAACACGGGCTCAAATTTCATATTTTTTTCTTCATCGGGGCTGCTGAAAGATCGTAGGCAGCACCCCACAACCTCCCTGCAGATATGTCCATCTCGCTACACGCACACTCCGCCAACGCTTTCATGAATATTTCAACGGGGTGAAGACGACCCCTATGGCGGAGTGGGAGAATCCACCCTCCGTGTTCGCCTTTTCGTTGTAATAACGCGAAACTGGCAAACCGCGCCATTTTCGCTACACTTCAACTTATTTCACAGACCATAAACTATATGCATTCGTGCCACTTAGACACTAAGGGTTATCATTGCCATAAAGACGGCACGAAGGAAAAGGGACCGGGCGAGAGTGAAAAAAAAAACATACACATACATATATAGAGAAGATACAAGGAAAATATTGTAAATAGGGTGGGTCGAATACGCGATTGTTATTTTCTGCGAGATTGCCTTTGAGGGGAATAGCAGGGGCGAAAGCAACACGACGAAGAGGGAAATATATATAAAAAAAATAGGAGAAACAAATTGGGGCTTTAGTTTCCAAAGGTTGGATGCCCTGCTCTGATTTAGTGATAAAAGCTAATCTCTTTTCTGGCAGCCAGCCGCTTTCGCAGAGCTTTTAAATGCGTAAATCCATCAGACCGAACTTTCCTAACGCAACTTTTAACATAATTCTGTATAAATTTAACACTGTTTTTACTTATTTCATTAAAGTCGATGCAATAAAAAGATATGAAAAGAAAAAAAAATAAAACAAAAAAAGACATGTACACGGTTTTAATTTGGCGCATTACATAAATTAACAGAAACGAAGCCCAAAAAAGACTGAAAAGTTTTATAATAATAAAAAGAAAATTTATTAATTATTCATTAA
This sequence comes from Nicrophorus vespilloides, assembly GCF_001412225.1. Taxonomy (NCBI): domain Eukaryota; kingdom Metazoa; phylum Arthropoda; class Insecta; order Coleoptera; family Silphidae; genus Nicrophorus; species Nicrophorus vespilloides. The sequence goes on from NW_017099330.1 coordinate 9,427, forward strand.
TTAAGTATCAATTATTAGGCTCTGTAAAAGGTGAAAGAAATTAACTCTGACATCACATTTAATTATAAGCAAAAAAATAAATATAATCATCTTCACTTTCATTCAATATTTAATATTAATTAATAATTTAGCTGTTTTAATAATTGAAATTTTATTTGTTTTGATTTTTTAATTTAAAAGCATTTTTAATTAGGAAATTGTTTTCTTGATAATGGTATAAACGTATTAAAATTAATATATTTCAAGTCAAAAATAATTCTTGGCTTTATATATTATTTCTATTTGGGTTTTTGTGCTTTTGGAAATCAAAATTCTAAATTTTAAGTTGTACTCTACTTTTCATTACTATGTTATGACAAAATGTAGAGTTGGATTAGGTGATTTTGAGTTGAATTAAATACGAATAGTTGACAAGGTGCGATACTTAATGAACAATTTTACCTATTTATTTGAAAATTTTTAATAATATTTGAATAAGCAAACGATTGTCGTAATTCCACCAATTAGGTATTTCGACCTAGATGAAATATTGAAAAAAATGAACATTTTCGGAGATCACTTTGCTAAAGTTTTTCAGCATTTCATTTGAATAAAAATACGCTATCCATGATTTCCTGCAGGCACTATTCCAAATGTATCGTCTAATCAAAGCATTCATCATACAGAATAATGTAAAGCCGAAAAAAGCACCAGGATAATCAGTGGAAAAGTACTTTAACGCTTCACGGTGGGAGTACCGTGAAGCGTTAAACTAATAACGACGATATTCAACTCAATGTTGCGCTTGGGGATGATATATTCTGCATAATGTAAAGTGGCTCAATTCATAGATATTTTCATTGGCGGAAAAACGCCAAAAGATCGGTCTACTACCAATTATATTCAAAGTATTCGAAACAATACTACTATCATCAGTTTAGATTCTGCAAAAGGCGTGGAATGCGCAAGTTCGCCAAGTTACTAAAGTGATCAACGCCACTCGAAGAAATACAATACTGCTTTGCTACATATTTTTATAACTCGCAGACCTTCGATATAGTTTGACAACCTGGGCAGCCCTATAAAATTGAGAAAATATTCTATACTCTCTTTCTTTCAAATTATAAAATTGTACATAACGGATATATTGTTGCAATTCGCAAGACGTCCTAATACTAATGTCTTCTGAAAGTAAACCAGAAGTTGCAACGTAATCAATGCAAAGAGGACTTATCGACTCACGCCACCTTTACGATGAGAAAGAAAGACGTCCGGCAACTCTAAAGAATAAATTATTACTGCAAGAGGATCGTGTAAAATATTTTGGAATATATTTGGATAGACGTTAGACAACAATTTATTTTTATACAAGTCTATCCTTAAATCAGTGTGGTTACATGGAATACAAGTGTGTTGTTCAGCAAGCAACTCTATCATCGAAATACTCCAGCAATTCTTTGATAATACCCCAATAATGTTATACACAGTGAAACGGTTAAAGGTATAATTACAAACTTTAGTGAATGATACCAATTAATATCACAATCGCACTTAAATGAACTAGCAAAAAAACTACTAGTAAATGAAATATAAACCTACAAACTTAAATTGTGCAACATTCTGGATTTACCACATAGATTTAATTGAAATAGTAATACCGATGGATACTGTTGAGTTCCCCATCTACTTGACAATTGTACCACTAACAAATTTACTTAATGTCCTTTTTGTAAAAGATTGGAAATATAAGAAATGTTATAAAAAAAATCGTCTATTCTCTTCGTCGTATGTACACATAGTTCTAAGACTAAAAGTTAGGTTATTTTTTATTTGTAATGTATTCTAATTTGCTGGAATATTTGAATGTTTATTATGTTGCTAAATTTAAACTTGTTTCTAAATTTAAGTAGTTTATTAATTAACGATCCTCTCAGTATAATATACAGTTTGTTGAATTTATATTTTCTTATTGGGATTACTAGTGCGTGATTTTAAGAAAATGTAAAATTATTAGATATGATAAAATACATAATTCCAAAGATGACAACAGAAGTATTATCTAAAACGCAGTAAATATATTAATATTTATTGCTAACTAAAACTTAAACCTAAAACTATAATCTGTTATATAATGGAACTTCGATTTAGAAGATGTTTTTATACATATATTACTGAAATAAAACTTTAAAGAAACAATCTACTGAACTGCGGAAACGACATATGACATTTTAAATCTCTGAATAACATTTAAGAACAAATTATGTTAAAAAAGACGATATTCCACTGTTACTGCATACGTTTCATTATTTTTTTTATAAATATTTGTTTTTTTTTGTTGTTTTTGTAGAACGCCAGATAAAAATATTTCTATATTTTTCGAATAAAATATTCGTCCAATTTTCTGTGTTTATTTTATCTATACTAAAAATATGCCCAATTCTATACTCTGAATGTTGAATATTAAATGAAACTTTTCAATTTATAAATTGAAAATATTATTTCCTGTCCGTGTGCATGCGTCCGACACATTTCACATATTATAGATTTAATTAAATCATGAATTTTCACATTATTAATTTACTGAATCACCAAACCACGGGAGACAATCGTCAACGCTACACGACGAATAAATAAAAATGTTTTCGAGATTAATTAAATTAGTTTATTAAATATTTTGCTACATAAATCAATGATGGTTATTGAAGCCAGTTTATATCAATACAATCAGTGCTAATGGACTTTGTCCTTTAGAAATATATATTTTATGAAAGTGTATTAATTACAATACAACATATTGTAATTAATACGCTTTCCCGAGTGCATATTAACCAACAAAAAATATCTGCAAGTTGCTTAACAATTAAAATTCTCGTAGTGGTAAAAATTTAACCATGAAACAATTTTGAGACGAAGCACAATCAGTACAAAGATAAACCAATCGATTTTTTGAAAATAACCTTAAGGATTCAAATCAATCTCGAGAAGTAATGCGTGGTTTGTAAGGTGACAATAAAAAAATCTTAGAAGCTTCGTTTTGTGTGTCGCTTTTAATTGCGAAATGCAGTGTAGCGGAGACGATTGGCGAAACATTAATCAATCCAGCAGCCAAGATAATGGCAGATGTAATGATAGGAAATAGGGCAAAACAATCTTTTGAATGAGTTCTACTCTCGAATATTACAGTTTATCGATGAATCATTGATATGTCCAATGTAAAACAGATGTTATTGTCTGATGTTTCTCAAAGTTGAATTTTGTAAATCTTATGATGTTTGTTAGATAACAAAGATCAAAAAAGTCATTACGTCTTTTTATTTTGCTAGGTCATTTTTCAGGAAAAGATATCTTTAATGTTATGAATACAAGAGAACTATGTTGTTGGAATCAGCACAGATGGAGCAAAATGTATGGTCGGAATTAATAAAGAACTCGTTACAATCATTCAGAATGTTGCCCCAAATGTCATATCCACATATATTTACATATACAGAGAGGCTTTGGCAACACCTAAGTTGCCCGCTAATCTACACAAAGTTTTGGATGAAAGCGTGAAAAGTATTAACACATTAAAGGCTGTCCTTTGAATGCATACTCAACTTCTTTTTCATACAGATGTTCGTTGGCTATCTCGAGGCAAAATTATAAACCGATTAACAAACATATCGAATGGAAAATATATATCCATTACAAAACGTAAAGTAAACCATTAAATTTAAAGTATTCTTCTGTTGTTCATTTTAACAAAGCTTGTTGATGAAAGGTGGGTATATTTTTCTGTTTGCAATTTTATAAATTGATCTAATTACAGTTTTACTCGCCTTTTATTTCTAAACTGCCCTATATTTTTTCCTGCCCCGTGACCATCGTCGTAACGTTATTGCGTTATCCTTTAGTTGTTTGAAAATTTGTCCTTTTTGCTTTCGCTGCGTATAACAAAGTCTTTGGAGAGTTTTATAAGAATGGGGCCGTCCGGAATGGCAACTCGGGGGCCGCTAACTTGCTGAAAACTTGCTGCCGGTCCCATTGGACACACATTTTACAAGAACCATACCATAAGTCATACGTGTGACATAAAAAGGAAACCGCAAATTTTAGACTATACCAAACTAAATGTTAAATGAAAATTTATTGGTTACATTTATAACAAAAATATGATACATAAAAAAATATTTGTAAAGAGTGAATATTTTAATTATTTAGTTTTTAGTAATAAAATGAAATAAAATACAAATTCCAAACATTTTTTACACTAATTACTAATATTATCAATAATTATGTTTATGGAACTTAAAATTGGGAATGCAATTTGTTTCTTTTGAAAATGATTTCAATACACAAAAATAAAAAAACATAATTTCTTAGTATACAAAAGTAGATTTTTTCTTCTTAATAATAATAATAATAATTTATTGGCCAAATATCAATACATTAAAAAAAAATATATTAATAGGCTGGCCAAAGGGCTAACAGACTCTTCTTATAAAATATTATTACATTATTTTTTTACAGAAGATATAGAACCTCTTTATGTAATAAATTTATACTTTTGATAACCCACAATTCCAAAACTAGTAGAAACCATGAGACCAGATGTTTTTTTTTTAATTATGTGAAATTGTTATTTGTTCCATGGTTAATCTTTAAACCATATTAATTTTATTGTGAATTTTAACTTTATGATGTAATTTATGTTCTATATATTTCTGGCCAATAAATTATAGTAATAGTTATTAGAAACTATGAATTAAAACTATCTAAATATATATCTAAGGGTTGGATTTAACGACCAGTCAAAAAAAGGCAAATTAACAGGAAAAAAAGTTTTTTGAACGACAGAAATATTTATCGATATTTACATAGCAACAACTTCTGAACTGGCACTTAAAAATGCAATATACAAACATTGTTTTTTTTCTGTATTTAAATAATATAAAATATATTAAACTTTTTATATTTTTTCTTGTTTTAAATAATAATATTTTTTATAAAATTTACAGCATATATATTTATATGCTGTGAATTAAAACATTGTAGGACAATCGATTTATCTACTATCAAATATAATTTACTGGCAACCTATCTACTTAATATACAGTCGATGCCGCTTAATTGAGACACCGGATAATCGGGTCTATGAACGGACTGCGCCTGATACATACGTGCACTAAGACCTCGTTTAGCGCTGCTGATTTTCTATAACGCGATTTGCTGGAAACATTTAAAAAGGTCAAAATTTAACCGGATTCAAATTATTGCGGCATTTCATTGATTCGTATATAATACGATTATTCCCAAACACGTGCTGTGCTTCCTCAGAATCTATGCTTCTTTGAGATGTAGATGAGCAGGATATTAAGGAGTAACTGTAGGTTTCTAGTAACGGACTTACCAACGACTACTTTCAAGAACTGACAGAATAAGGAATTGAATGAAAATAGTGATTCTGAAGACGATAAACCAAAAGAACTTTCTACAGATTTTCTTAGAAAAAATTTAGAAACAATAACCGAGCCAGGACCTTCATCACAAAAATGAAAATAATATTTCGGTGTACAAATGTATGTATATATAAGATATATTAAAATGCAAATTACTATAAATACAACTTAAAATTAAAGTAAAATTTGTTTATGTTTGGTCTTGTATTCTCGTTTTCCTATATGATATGTGTTAAACTGATCCCCTGTAACGCTGTACCGTCTAGCTCTGTCTTCAGGAACGCATCTAAAGTGATAAACTCTATTAATGTTCCAGAATTTATAACATTTTCTATTATGTAGTAAGTATACAAGTTTTTTAATATTTGTAACTGGTTTTATTTTGTGAAATTTATTAATTAATATACTAAAAAAATCTAATCCTGTAATTTTTGTACAACTTTGTCCAGCCGCTTAATCTGGACAAAATGTACTAATCCAGATGTGTCCCGATTAGGCGGAATCGTCTGCATCTTTATTGATAGAAAATGTGATAATAAAAGATTTTTTGAATATGGTGTAAGTCTAGTTAAATTTGTTTTGATTAAAATATTTAAAAAACAAAAATTCATTTAAAATAAACTGTTTCTATTAAAGCCAACAAATATTAATAATACAATTATTCTTTTTGTTATGTATATACATATAATAAAAGATTTAAAAAAAAATATAAAATTAACAAAATATAGAAAGGTTTTTGTCTTTTTACAATATTTTTAGGTAATCGTTTACCTTCCATATCCATTATCTGCAGTATAATTTGAAAATGGTATCCGAACCGAAGTGTTATTATTTTCAGCGGAGATCCAAACAAGTGTCCGTTTAGTATCGTTTTGTTTCACGCTTTATGACGAAAGTTTTTAAAGCGAAGAGGAAGCGAAATCCATCGAGCGCAGTTGTCCAATATTCGCCCCATTCCAGTGGAGTTCAGCGGAAGAAGCAGCAGCAGTAAGGACGACGAGGATGAGGACGGCCGGAAATGTGTTTTGGGTAAAGCCATTCAATATAAAAGTGGCAGTTGTGACTGATAAACGCCCGTCCCGAAACGATTTCCACCGGATTTTCCTCACTGCTTCTCTTCAATGAATCGAAATAAAAAAGGGAAAGCAAGATATAGAGAGGGCACTAAATGAGGTCGTTTGTAGGGGAAAAAAGTAGAGCGAGAGAGAATCGGTGAACACATAAATGACTAATCGGTTTGGATTAATTAAATTTGCAAAAATAAAACAAATCATCGATTTCGTTTGATGATAATCATAATAATAAAAAAAAATGGGGGGTGGAATGTACAAAATCGAAATGTGTTCCGATGTTACCGCGATAAATAACGGCGACCACCTATAAAAATGTTATATACTGGGCCCGGCAATAATTCAAACTTTATTGGCAGGTCCGGATCTGCCCTGATCAGAATTTTATCGGCCTAACAACATACGATGCTTTCAGACACAGATACACACGTTCCAAATAATAAAAATAAATATGTAACGTAATGTTACCAACTTTAGCAATACAACAGCATTTTTCTGTGATGATTTCACAACGGTAACTAGAAAATAGAACGAAAATTGCATACAGAAAATGTTCGTTACAATGTATATACGGAAAATTATCAACATCAAGAATGCATGCACTTATAAAAAATAAACATAGAATAATAATAATATTTATTGGTACAGTAAAATTACAAAATAAAAAACTCAATACAATAATACAAATATCATAAATCAAAAGTTCAACTGCTTCAAAGGGTTATTGACAATAGGACTTTCTGCCCAAAATAAACATATTCAATTGTAATTATATAGAAAGAAATTTTTTTTAACATTTATTTATTCACAAGCTGCCACAATTTAGTAAAATAGTAAATATTTATTAATTATATACAAATTACTTGATTTTAAAATTTAATATAAACTAATTAAATGTAATTTGTGGACATTACGCAAATTTTGGAAAACTTAAGTAAATTTGAATTTGTGGGCACCATCAACTTTGAATTTGGGGTAATTGAAAAGCACGGTCAATAGCATTTATTTGCTTTAAAAGCCGTGGTTGCGGTCATAAGCTAAACCAGCGGTCACCAAACTGACGCCTCGAGGCGCCATGAGTCTACTATAGGGGCGCCGAAATCGAAGAAAAACTACTATTAACATAAAAATCGCCCTGACATAGACCAATGTTTTGAATTTAGGGCACAGATGATGTGCTACAGGTGCGCCGCGAAAAAATCTGATATATTAAGAGAGCCGCAAACGGAAAAATTTTGAGAACCCCTGAGGTAAACAATTAAATTGTCTCTGCAAATCTGCCGTTTAGTTAAAAAGTTCATCTTTTAAAATTATTGAAAATGTGTTTTTGTATATCATAAGTATTAAGTTACTAAATGAAATAAAATTAATCAAGTTTTTTGAAAATTATTAGGTTACAACATTAAAATTTTGTATGCATTATTATATAAATTTTCGTTATCTTTCAGACAATTTCATTCATGCTCCCATAATGTCCCAATTTTCTGAGGAAATAGATCTTCTCCAAGAAAACTGAATAAGTAAGAAATATTACTATAAAAATCTCCGGTTTAAAAACTGGAAAATTTGCATTTTGTTTGAGTTAATCGAAGATATATGACGATCGAACGTCAAATTATTTTGAATTAACATCATAATTTGGTCGTCAATAACGACGGTAATAGTTTTAGTCATTATTTCATGTTGATAATCAGAAAATAGAATATTTAAGATAATCACTTCACAGCTGAAACAATGTCTATATTGAATTATGTATTTTTACAAATTATGAGAATAAAAGTAATATAATAAAAATATATCATTTTCATTATTAGCAGTAATTCATTACATAATTTAGAAAAAATGGATGAAAAACTTTCATCGGTACCCATTTCATCGTAATAGCGTCAATAGAGACTTGTAAATAAAGATAGTAAAAATAATTATAAATTAAAAGTTCGGTGAACTCATGTTTTATTATACATTGGGAAATGGTTATATAATGGCTAAATAAAAAATAGTATTTTTTTTAGAGTCATGTAGTTTTAATTCCAAGAAGTAGTATATAATATATTCATTTAATATTATTTCAAGTTTTTGACTCTGAATCCCTTTGAAAAAACTTCAATCTTATTTTATGTTTGTGTTATGATGGTATATAAATAATTTCTAAAAAGTTAGTCATAGCATTATTTATTTTACATAATATAATAATGATCCTGTTTTTTTTTCTCTAAACCAGGGTTTCCCCAAACTATGTTCGGCGAAAAATTAATAGGTGTTCCGTGAAAATTTCAGCATTTACAAAGTGTTCCGTTGCAATAAATGTTTAGTAAACCCTGCTACAAACAGTAAATTCTTTTTTTGTGTTGTTAATATATTTTTTTCAATTTCAAATACTGTAATCATTATTGTCTGTTATACTTTCTGAATATAAAAATACTTTAAAGTTTGATTTTACCAAAACATTTATTTTTTTATGTCGTGTAATTTTATTTACAATCTGTTCATCACTGTGAACATTGAGTAAATTTAAGATTGCGGTTGACATTAGGTAGGTAATCTTTCCCGGATAGTTTAACATTATGATTATTAGATTTTTTTAATTTGTTGATTGGCTGTCCTCTTGTAGGTTAGCTTCAGCAGTATATTGATGCTCTGTGATTCCACTATTTCCTTTCACTGTGAATCTGCGGCTATTAGTCGCCCTTCGAAAACAATAGAACCTTAATTTACTTTTAATACGTGTTCTCGTTTATTGAAGTACCTGCACTAGTTGTTGTTGTTTTCCTTAATACCTTCAAGTTTGATTATGCAAATAATTTCAAATATTTTTAAAATCAACAACAATAACTACACATTCTCAAAAATGGCGAAAATATTATTTTTTTACAATTTATTATTAAGATAGAAAGTTATAAAATATAAATAAATTATAAATGAATTTCTTGATCTTATTCATAATTACCAAATCAATTCAAAACTATTACATATATATTATATAATAAATATAAGTAAGGTAAAAAGATTAAAAATATAATAAATTTTAGTTTTGTTTTATTGAAAATGTATTTATATAGTATAGTATTAGCGACAACCTTCTATTTGGATAAAAATAAATTATCTATTATTGGTGAAATGACTTTTGAATTATTAAACTTTTACATTTTTTTTCATCTTTAAAATAACTTCTCAGCTAGTCACTCAATTCTTCATATTTCAAAAAACAAAGTATAAAAGAATATTCATAATATTCAAAAGGCGCTTTTGTTATAATAGATTTATATTTTTCTGTAAATGTTTTGTGTCTTATTATTTCTTTATTATTATTGCAATAATTAATAATTATAAAATAATTAAATTTTGCAAAGAAATTGAAGCAAAATACGAAAATACAAATTTTATTGCCTTGTCATAAACATGAAAAAAATAAGCATTTTTTTTACCTGAAATTTGGGGTAGTTTATCCCCTCCAAAGGAATGTTTAATAAAACGTAGTTTTTTTCTAATCCACAATCAGTCTTAGTTTGCGCTTCAAAGAGTTAGCCTTTAGGCATAAGTATAAGAAAAAAACTCTGTGGAGTATATATTTTGTTATAACACGATGAATCAAAATGAGCAAGATTTAGTTATGTGTCCAGAAAAGGATGTATGTGTAGATACATCAGAGAGCGAAGATAGTGTGTACGCGAACGTTGACTTGGAAATGCAAATAAAAAATGTAAGTAAAAAACATTGGCTTCTTTGGTAAATAAAAAAAAATAGTGTTTACTCTTTAGCAAAATTTGATTCAGAACGTTTAAAATGAATATTTATTTTCAATACTTAAAATTATGCATTTTATTGATTAAGAATTTAATTTGATTCATTATTTCAGATTGTCGAGATGAAGGATTTAACTTTCGATTCGTTAGATACTTTGATAAAGCAAACTGATGATTTGTACTTGGAGATTTGCGGCCTTCAAACTCCATCCATGTATTTTACGGAATCTCCATCCACGTATTCTATAGAATCGAAATCCACGAATTCTATAGATTCGAAATCCACGTATTCTATGGAATCTCCACCTAAGTATTATGAGGAATTAAGCCCTCCTAATTCTCCTAAATTCTCCTTCACTGATAAGTATGCAAAATTGGGAAGGGCCACAGCTTTGCAGTCAAAACTCTTGGGGCAAAGTAAGAAAGCTCTGAGGTTTTGTAGAAACAATTTAAGTGTAATTGGCGGCGAACAGGAGAGGGAAGCCATCAGGGTTTCGTTATTGACAAGTAAGTACAGTTAAAGATAATTGATGAATATAAAAATTGATGTTTTGTTTCTTGACTTTTAGAACTTAAATTGGAAGCAATCAGGAAGGAAATTTACCGAGATGTTACGGACGTGAATCATGGCGCAACGACTATCAAAAATTTGATGTTCTCTGTGGTTGGGCGCAAGGGTACATACTTAAGTCTCAACAAAACCTTTTACCTCTGTATATTTTCCTGCGAGGATCAGGTGTTTGGTACTCAATGGACCGAAGTAACCAGTAGCAACTTCATGGTCTTCCAAGAGCATATCTCATTTGAATCAATCGAGTCCAATTTCGAAATTATTCTTAGCGTTTATTCGTTGACTGTACCTAGAACCAACAAACAACTTAAACCTATAGTCAACTTGATCTCAAAACCGAAACTTCAGATGGAAGGTCAAATTGTTTTAACCACAGCCAACTTCCAGAAAATCGGAAAATATGAGATGAAAATCATAAATCGTGATTCCGATCTTGATGGAAAATTCACTATGGATTTTAAGGGCAGATTATCGATTCAAGAGCATCTGGCCAATTACGTCAATTATGGTATTCGCATTGGTAAAGACGAGTTTGGTGGAAGGTTCTGGTGCGTTCTGGGTAAGCAAGGTCTTCAATTTTTCGATCAGTCCTCCGAGCAGAAGTTATTTTTGTGCTTTCAAAATATCGTTGGAACTATAAAACAGAACGTTGTTATTAATTCCATAGCATGGGAAAGTATTGACGGAGTTGATCGTGTTTCCAATGTTCTGCAGTTTAACAATGAAGATATCATGAAACATTGGATGATGCGGCTGAATTCGTTGTTACTTTTGTACAGGCAATATTACTGTTGAAGTGTTATTATTGATGTTATAGAGTTTTTGCTTTAAAATAATGTATTTTAGTTTTTCTAGAGGATAGAAAACTGTTTTACTTTCGTACTGATTATATTAAATGTGTAATAAATGTATAGAGTGTTTTTAAATAAAATTAGAATAATTTTATCGACATATAAATATGCATTCTTATTTATAAAACAATAATATTTGTACTGAAATTAGTTGTACCAATTATATTATATGCAATAATATTAAAATGAAATATTTAATAAGACACAATTTAGAGGTTCTAGAGGATTAAATTGGGACACATTTGACATTAGAAATGGCTTTTTGATAGATTGTGTGTTGATTTCATTAAAAATAGAATTGAGATTTAAACATGAAATATATTACAAAGTATAAGATTGAAAATAAATAAAATTTAGAGTTAATTGTATAATTAAAATTAACAAATTTAAATTATTTTGTTGTTCATTTGTTTTACAATATAGGCAATAATGAATCGATAACATTCATATAAAAAATTTGAGGTATATGGGACTTGCGACTATTCATATTCAAGAAAATTAAAGGATTAATAAATGCTTTCCATAATTTGCAATACGCGTTGAAATACATTTATTGATTTTAATTATCTGTGAAATACTAAATACAGTAAGACCTCGTTTAGCGCTTTAGAAGCGTTCCTAAACGAGGTCATTTTAACACATAGCAAATAGGGAAACGGGAACCCGTGACCTAAACTAAACAAATTTTACATTAATTTTAAGTTGTATTTATAGTAATGTGCATTATAATATATGTTTTATATAACACAAATATTTGTACATAGAAATATTATATTTTTTGGTGATAAAATCGTTTAGAGTCATTTGTAGATTTGTTTTTCTTTTAAAACTCGTATTATTGCTTTTGCACTCCTGTCATCAATTTGATCAACGATTTCGGTTGTCGTTTTGTAAGGAAATCTGTAGCAAGTTCTTTTGGTTCAACGTCTTCAGAATGACTAATTTCGCGTTCTTCAATTTCTTCTTCTGTCAGTTCTTGAAGGTCATAGTTGGTAAGGCATTCACCAGAAACCTGCACACGTAGTATCTTCCTCATCTACATCTCAAACAAGCATAGATTCTGGAGAAGCATAGAGCTACGTGTGAAAAGCCACGGTAATTTTGGGTAAATTTTGAGCTTTTTTAAGGTTTCCAGCAAACCGCGTTATAGCATATCAGAGTTTATCGAGGCAGCGCTAAACGAGGTCCTACTGTACTTAAAGAGCTTATATAAACATTGAAAAATAGGAAAAACCTCGAATAGCAAAATTGTAATATCTACAATATAAGAAAATTTTATAGAATAAATGACTGTTGTAATACAACATTTTATATTATTATTACTATATATTGTCGTTAGTATGAAATACTAATAGATTGAGAAACAAAACAACAGTATCAACATTTATATTATCTAATTCTAATTATTATCTCAAAATCAACTAATAAATCTAACAATGAATACTATATATAAATAGTCCTGAACATTATGAAAATCTAAAAACCTGATACATAATTTTTGTATAAAAAAAGACTTCATATTACCATTACAAATGTAAAAGGAAATGTAGTAAGTACTCAATTAACATATATTATTTTATTCAAAATTTGATAATACGTACAAAATAAATTATTAACAAAAGTATCCTGGAAATATGCGATGAACATACAATAAAATTAAATACATCAGTAGGCGGCTATTTATGGTTGTATTCATCAATGTAAGCTTTTATATTTGTTTCTTTAATAAATCGTAAAATGTAAAATAATAGAATTTGTTATTTTAACCTAAATATACCTGAACGTTCGTATGAAGGTCGGGTATGTTTGTGTATTAGAAATGCATTCATGCAATTGTGAATTTTCCATTCGGTCAACGTACATTCGCTTAGCTTAATTTGTGTACGTTATGTGCATTGAGTGTAAACTTTTTTAATAACAGCTTTGTAGTAATTATCGTTTGGTTGACAAACAAACCATTCCTGTTACTTCAAATTGTTTATTTTTTGCTTCTGGTCGCAAATATCAAACGTACGCAGAAATAAAGTCCTGTTAACTTTGAAAGCAAATTATGGACTCGTTTGTTTTTGTGCGTACGTAGTGTGTTTCTTTTTTTCTGTGTTCGGGTGTGTATGAGAGTGGGTGGTATGTAAATGAAATAAATTTAGAACTGACAGAGCTTTTGTCTGGCGAACATAAATCTGGATGGAATCCTTTGTTATCAATAATATGTTTTTTTTCGGCCCCCGTCGTTGGCTGTGCTTCGTTTTTTGTTGTTGTTGGCGCGGGGTGGCGGGTGTCGCAAAATGGATAATAAATCGAAACGCAATTAGGCATGAAATGGCCGTATTTTTGTTGTCGCAATTTCTGTCGAGAAAATATGGAACGAGAATCCGCAATATTTATTATCGAACACGACAGTAAAAATAGAGGATGTATATGGAAAGACAGATCCTGGCAGACGTCTTTTTTACAATTTAATACCATTATCCCAACATAATATATGTTGGCCCTGAAAGTAGATGCGAAAAGAAGAAATGGAACTAAGAGCGTAGTTGATGGAGTTTCATTATACTTGATTATGATCTAATTGAAACCAGTCATTCGCAAAAGTGTAATCTGTTACAGTTTTTTTTCAGTAATTCTTAGAAAATATATATAAAAAATGAAATGCTTCAAATATTAATTTCTTTAATAAACTTTAGATGGCGAAGAAATTGTATTTGACAACTTCTATATATATATATATATTAGTAAATAACCTGTGAAACATGAAATACCAAATTAATGTCACGTACGTTTAGTAAACTTCAGTAGAATGTGTAGTTACTAACTATTACAGAAAGTACTTATCAAACTAATAAGCATAACTAATTGCATGTATCCAAAGGCGTCTGGTTTTCATCCCCCTGATCTCATATTTTTTTTTCTCTCACATACTTTTTTTTAAAAGTTACTCCCCACACTTGCATTAGAGACCACACTTCATATTTATGACAGAGGCTTCAAAATCTGGAGAGCACATTATGGAATCCAGTATTTTAGGGGGGGCTAGTTACACCAAAAAATGAATATAAAGTGATTAGACATTTAACTAACTAGGGGAAGTACCAGNNNNGGTATAGCGATACAGGTCCTGCATGCTGGCGAAGAAGGGGAGAGGTTTTAGTGCGGTAAGAATTCCACAGTACCATGACTCCACCCATGGTCCCTATGTAAGGTTTCCTCTCCGCTACAAAAAAAAAAGATTCCAGTGAGTTAAAATAAAATTGAAGTAATTTAATGTTCCCCCTTTAATTTTCTGATCTATAACTTTAGATTATATTAAATTCGTAAGACAACTGATTTTAGTAGCATTACTCAATTAATATTTCTAAATTTTATATAATGTAATTTCTAGTTACAGAATAACAATGATTACATATTTGTTACTGTTTTAAATTAATGCTAGATAAAGATATTTATAGCCAAACCATGTTTATTATGTCGGTAGATTATTCTAAATAAAAGTTTAATTATCAAATAATTGCATAGTACAGTTTATATGTTTAAAATTGTGTTTATGTTAGTATTTCAGTTATTTTATTGTATTATGTTTGCTTTTGTATATGCACTATTTTGCTGCTTTATTTACATAATTATATTTAAATTACATTTTAAAAAATATGTTGATTTATTTGAAATTATTTAAATGATGGTATTACACAAATGATATATTCAATGTCAATTAGAATATCTTCTGTATATTCATTAATTAGATCAATTAAAGTAGACTGTTTATGCGATATCTATATTACTGATTTTTTTTAAAGAAAAAAAAATCTGTCCATTTTCTAACTACTTAAATATTTGAAGTTGTACCTAACCTAACATGTAAAACAGAAAAATCCAGAATTATTAAAAAAAACTCTACATTTATAAGATATTAAAATTTAAATATATTTACAATTTTTTATTAAAATTAATCAATTAAATTTGAGAATTTCAAAATTTTTAAATCAAATCTTTTTGGAAGTTCATTACAAATATATTTTTTTTATTTTTTTGACCGCGATGGTAGAATCATCAAATTAGAAGAAAATATGACAATTTGTTTTAGTAAAAAGGTAAGACTGCGATCAATATTTATTGTACAATAAATATTTTTTATCATTATATTGGATTATTCTCGCAATATTCGGCTAGTTCCCTTCAGTACCTTTTGGGCCGATTTATTTATTGGTGAAGGAACTATGTTAATCCATCAATTTTTTATATTCCTTTCTACCGGATGGAAATGATTGTGATTGCAGTCGCCATTGGTGTCATATTTGACCAAAGACTAAATTTTAAATTCTTTATAAAACAAATTAAGTATAAAATGAAGGCAAGTGCGAGATTTAGAAAATGATATACTACAACTATTATTAAATAATATTATTGTTAATTTATATATGGGCGGAAAGACTACGGTCAACAGCCCTTTGTATATAGTTATACAATCGTTTATGTTTCTTTTATTATAATATTTTTATATATATATTAGTGCATGTGGTATAGTCTTGAGGGGACAATTATTTTTATAATTGAAACTTGTACTAAACCAATCAATTTATTTATTTATAAAAGTACCATTATTTGCGGAGGATTCAGAACATTCGCTTGTTTTCCTTCTGCCCGTCGTTTCCTTCCAAATAAAAATGTTTTCAATTACAATTCACGTTTTAATATTTTCTTTTTCTTTCGCCGTATCTCCCAAAGTTTTAACATATAAACGCGTAATTTAAGTTTAAACCCTCCGTCGACTTTATTTCATTTATATTCGTTGTATGTTTCTGCATTTATTTGTTTGTTTCTTTCTTTTTTTATTTGCTTGTTTATTCCTTTATTTTTATATTTGTCTGTCTTGATGGGTGTCTAATGGAATATCGTTTCAATTTCGGGAATTACGATTATATGCGCATTACATTTGTGCCTGTGTTGTGTCTAAAGGGAGGGGGTTGGAAATTATGGAAATTTCGTGTTGGTTTGTATTCGTGTCAGATGTGTTTGCGAGCGAACGAAACTCCTTTCTAGTTAACGTCTGGATACGAATTGAATATGGAATTATCGCGGATCCTCCGCCTCCTTTCCCCTTTCCCTTTTAACACTTCGTCTAATTATTGCGCCGTGATAATTTGATTTCTGCAAAAGTTTACACAAACAACACACTATGATGACACTGGGAAGAGATCCCAGTCTTCTCTCTCTCTCTCTTTGCGTTCCTCAGGTTTAATGGCTGCCACTATAATACAATAAATATTAATGGCGTTTTCTGGAAACAGAATAGAACAAAACTTTGATACGAACATGTATATGGATATACAGAAGTATACGTACGTTTCGTGCAAACTTTGACCCGTGTCCGTAGAATACCCGCAAATTGAAATAACAACAAAACTCCGGACTGCACAAAATTGTTATTCATATAAGCGTGCTGGAGGATTGCCCGGCGCGTATCTATTCTATTTGCGCAAACTTAATAACTAAATCATTGCTTTTATTGCGAAACCCTCAAAAACAACAGCGTCTCTCCTCTCTTCCCAGTCAGGGCCTTCCATTTTCTGGAGCCAGGATAATATCTGGCTGTATCTGTATTACGGTTTAAATCCGTTGGAGCCGGTATAAATAATGCAGGCTGATCCAAAATGTCGACGTTCAAACGGAATTCCCGATCAAAAGTGAGCCAGAGACCGGAGTGTATTTGTTTCGCGACGAGGGAGGACGCAAGGACACTCCGCATCCTTATGCTCCTCCATCCACTTCGTACCAGAAACCCCAGAAATTTAGTCCCGGTTTTATATCGAATTACATACACCTTTCGTGCCGGATTACGAAATTAACAATTCACCTGTTATTATCAACCCTCTCTGCTTATTATCATTATTATCACGATCATAATCGTCGACGAACCTCGATGTTCTTGCGCCGACATTCCTCCCTTAATTATTTACATGCTAATTTCTGCTTCGACGGCGAAGACGATGATAAAAAAAGTGTAGAGGTTGAGAGGGCACAAAAGAAAGGATTGAGCTCACCTTGGACTTAATTATTAAAAGAGGGGTCGCCTTTTACACCCACGCTTCTTAAGTATTATAACACAAAGAAATGGAAATTATCAGTGAAGAAGCTGAAGAAGTTTATGAACGACATAAAGAGAGAGCACAGTAATAATTATTAATAAAAAAGCCATCAGCTATGTAAAGCATCAAAGGACTCAAATTACCATTCAACGATCTTTTTAGAATAAATGATTTTGGCTACTCGACGAAAAAATTAATAATTTGGGTAGCAAACCGAGTGCAAAATTAGAAATAACATTTATTTTTTTAATTAAAATCTATAAAAGAATATTAAATACTAATTATTAAATATTAGGCACTAATAATAATTTCCAACCTCTATTTTTTTGTATTATAATGTTCATCTGTTTTCATTATATAATTAATAGTCTTTACCAGCGGACAGTAACCTTTGCAGTAAATAGCCATTTTAAGATCTTGAGTGTTTAAACAATTTCTAAGAAGCCGTATGTAGCGCTACGATTACCAAGGAAATGAATTTTAGCTATCTAATCTAGCCACAACTAGATTAAGGGGAGTTGTAGTTTGAAGCTACAATTTCTCATCCAAAATCTATATAATGGGTATGAATAATTAAAATTATTTAAATTGAAAATTAAACACATATTGGTTCAGTATAATAATATATACAGTAACGGATTAGCGCAGAGGCGCAGTAGACGCATGCCTTGGACATCTCGATAAAGGTCTTACATTGGCGTGTGACCCCCGATCTTACATTTTTTTTCTTGGAACGTTTGCCCTTCAAAAATCCATACATTTTTTAACTAAAAAAATATTTTGCCTCACAATTAAATTGCGCATGGGGCCACTCAAGTGCTTAATACATCACTGAATATAAAATTTCAGTCTTAACTAGAACACACTCTTCAATAATATAAACATTATTTATTTAAATACACCATTAATATATTCATAATAACTACCTGTTGATATTTAATTTAATACATCAGCAGTCCACATATTATTTTAATAAAATATATTTCACAAATAAACTACAAATAAATAGGTAAATACATCTAGATGTTGAAGTTAAAATTATTTAAATTTAATGATAATTAGAATATATATGATACATTTTTTTAATTAAATTCCGATATACAAACTTGGACAGAATAAACAATCATAATAAAAAAAAGTATTAACATCAGGTATTCTTTGTATACTTCAAATTATTTGTATACTAGAGCATAGTAATTTGAATATATTGGGTTGGCAAGAAAGTAATTACCGATTTCAAATTTGGATAAGAGTGGAGTTTCTTTGTAACGACTTCTACCAATATTACAATTATATAGTTTTGGCATTTGCAGCTGTAAACTTTAGCTTTCTTAAACTTAAGTTAAGTGAATTTGTTGTGAGATTTGTTTGTGTACGTTCAATTTTAACATGAAAAACAAAATGATGATGAAACTCTAAAAAAAAGACAGTGCCGGTATTGTTTTGATATATTTCCTTCTGATGATTTTCCACTCAAATATGAAATGAGATCTGTTAGGCTATATGAAGTTGATGATGATCAAGTCAAAGCCATAATTGATTCGAATCGTCATGTTCCTGTTCAAAAATCATCAATAAATGGCCAAATTTGTGAATAGTAAATAGTGTTATATTCCACCATGACAACGCTAGGTCACAAACATCATTTGTCACTCACCAAAAATTATTGACGCTTGGTTAGGAAGTGTTGTCACATCCGCTGTATAGCCCTGACTTAGCGCCCTCAGATTACCATTTGTTCAGAGTCTTACATAATTACACTTAGTTCAGTTTTTTGCTCATAAAGACCAGAAGTTCTATGAGCGTGGGATAATGAAGTTGACGGAAAGATAGCAAAAGATCAATATGGAAAATATATTATTGAACAAAGTTTAATAATTATCCAAAAAAATCATTTTTCATTTGTATAAGAAAATCGGCAATTACTTTGTTTTTTTCTTTTCTGATTTTACTTTTATGCAATGTTATAAAACGTCCAAAGCAAAAACAAGAACAAGAGAAATTTCATATTTAGAATATATATTATGAAAAAAAATCATGGCAATGGGACTACAAATTTTGAGATTATTAGTGCGAGAGTTCAA
Source organism: Nicrophorus vespilloides (assembly GCF_001412225.1). Classification (NCBI taxonomy): domain Eukaryota; kingdom Metazoa; phylum Arthropoda; class Insecta; order Coleoptera; family Silphidae; genus Nicrophorus; species Nicrophorus vespilloides. Next base: position 29,243 of record NW_017099330.1, read on the forward strand.
AAAAATTGACGACCTCTGCACTAGAGCACATTTTAAAATACCGGTAAGACATAAGCCGCCATCTATTATTTCTCCAATATCTCCTTATCTCCATTTTTTGTTGTTCAAGTTCAGAAACCGGTTTTGTAGAAATGTTGAAATTATAAAATCGGTATTTGTATAAAACCTAGAGATGGCAAAAGCTCATTGATGAAAATGGAAAATATATTATTAAATAAAGTTTAATACTTATATAAAAAATCATGTTTTATTTGTATAAGAAAAACGGCTATTACTTTGCTTTTTTTTCTATTCTGACTCTATTTTTATGAAAATAGCAAACTCATAAAATTATTAAAATTATTTCTGCTATCATTGCGAGGTCGTAATTTTTACTACCTTTAAAAGCACAGAGATAGCCGTGACATGGAAGATGCTCATTTGTTTGTGCCACTTATTTTTCGGTTCTAAACCGTAATAGTATTCCCATCGGAAAATACACACGGCTCTCTCATTTTCCAGCTCACAACTTTCCCTTTCTCCCAATCCCTAGGTCTCTCGCATTTTCACTTGTTTCCTGATCATTTCTCTGCTTTTTCTCATTCGCTCTCTCTTCCACTTTCTTTTTTATCTTCTTCCACATCGCTGACTCTGTATGTACACAAATTTATTAAATTTAGTCCCATTCTGTCAGACCATAAACAACCAGAATAGAAGAGGGGAGGCAGCAGGAAACGATATCGAAATTACATTTGCTGCTGTATTATTTTATAATGAACTTATATACTCTTATATTGAAAACATTTATTACAATGAATAATAAACAATATTTATTTAAGAATTGTGAAACTACATAATTATTTTTAGAAATTAATATACAGGTATTCCCCGACTTATGAACTAATTCCGTTCCAAAGGGTTGTTCGTAAGTCATGGTTTTACATGGTTTCAATGTTAAATTCCGTATTACTGACTGCACAAATTGAAAAAATATATTAAAATAATCAAAATAATTACTTACAAATACATTTCAATGCAAACATAACAATTATTTAATAAAAAAGGACAAAAAAAAGCAAATGGAACAAAACAGATAGTACATTTTCTAAAAATATTATATTTTATTATAGAAATTATCAATTTTTGTTTCTACAGTTAATTATCAGTAGATATATATACTTGTAACAAGTTACAGCATTTAGAATTTTGTTATACATTATTTTGTCTTGATTTGAAACCGCGCAATACTGAATTCGCACTCATCGTATCCACGCACTGAGAGAGGTATTCCTATGAATGTGTCTACTAATAGGTATAAAAAATATGTAGAACTAAGATATTATATTGTCTAATTATTTGAAAGATTTTTATTACGAGATTATAGAATATATTGATTATTATATATTATATAAAGCAATATCTCGCATAGTGTATGTAATCGTTTCCAACTTTGCATAGTGCGGCTTTAATCAGTACAATTTAAAAATTTTAAAACAAAACTAAATGAAATAAAAAGTAGAAAAACATATTTTTATATACATAAATTATGATGATGATGAGTAATGCGTTTTTTTATCAGGTTTAAAGTACTCGAAAGATAATCCGCATTCATCAAAGCCGCACTATTCGAGTTATTGCTACATTATTATATTGTTAGATCATATGAATATGTAAAACAATATAAGGTAAAGTGAAAAAAAATTTCTTTTATTGTTAACCAATTTCTAATCAGTTGCCTTTTAGTTAACATGTCGTGTTTGATATTGTGCTGTGCTAGTAATCGTTCTTATTTGAGACTGAATAGATATATTTTTGATATCTTATGCTGTTTTTACTTTATCTATAATTCAACTCAAATGAAGATACCTAGGCCACCAGCGATATTTATGGAGACACCTTTCAAGGACAAAATTAGTGAGCTCTTAAGATCGATAATAACAGTTTAAACTCCTTCCTGGATTTCAATACACGTAAAACGGAATTGTCACAAAACTTTGCTCGTTCATGGTCAACAGTGAAAGATCATTTCAGTTCAGTTCAGTTTGAAGTTTCTTTATTTGATTGATATAGTTGTATTACATTTGAATCATTAGTTGTTAGGTTTGTGGCTTTTTGTGAGCTATTGCTCTTTGTGCCATTAATATTATAAAGATCATTTGAAAAGTCTTTGAAAAATATATTTGGTTGCCACACGAATTTTCTACAACGGCATACAAAATGGATCTGTATCTTCGAAGAATTGTTACTGCGATTGAGAAGTAAAAAAAATGGGTTTCTTCAAATGAAGTACCCGTATCAAACACATTGACTTTGTAAGATTTTCCATTATATTCACCTGAATTATTTATACCTTGAGACTATTACCTTTTTAATTTGCTTCGTGAAAAAAATACAAATGATGATAATGTAATAGATATAATATAATGTAAATGATATAATGTAATAGAATAATATTGTACAGTTTTTGTTAAAATATTTTTTTATTTTCAATCATTTAGAACATCTCGGATATTGAACAAACATGCAAAATACAAATGAATCGGTTCTCAAAAGAAAAACAGATAATAAGGAAACCAAATACGTGACGAAGAAATATATATAAACCACTTCCTTCAATTTACTCTATATTTTATCTATTTCTTGTATTTATTATAAGATTGTTACATTATATATTTTTTAAGATCTTTGCTTCTACAATTTCATTTTAATAAACGAATATCATTATACGTACAATAAATGTATTCAAACTACATTCATTATTGATGCATATATTTCCGGTACACTTCATAATTTTTTTCAGTGCCTCGTCAAATTTGAGCACTCTTGCGTTCTATTTCGTTATGGAGTTTTTTCCTAAATTAAATTGGTTTCAATACAATTTTCACGAGTTGCACCCAACGACAATTAAATAAATTTACTTTTGAAAGATTGGATTCTTCCTCTATCGCATGCAGACGTAGATCAATTATTAACGTAACAAACAGTATGCTGCTGACAAAAATAATACATTTTGTACTACAACATTTGCATTTCAATCGGATATTTGCTGGTGGAGTAATAAGGTCTGAAAAAGTATGCGCATGCTATAGGCAAAGGCTGATAGATTTATTTGCATTGTCTGCTGGTGTGATGGGATTTTTGTGAGTCGGGAGATAATTTGGTGCGAATTAATCAATTTCGTTCACTCATTAATACGCAATTTAGAACACATCAATTCTGGTTGCGTCCAACAAAAAAAAACGCATCCGCATATATACATGACGGCCCAGCGCATCCACCAAAAACGTAAATTTCATGGTTAAAATTCAGCTATTAAAATATTTAAACTCCTATGTTACCATCGATCATTAAATTAATGTAACTGTGCACAACCTTGTTCAAAATTGATTGTATCTCTATCGTTACTGCTTATTAATGCTAATTAGCTTGTTTTCAATTTTAAACTGAAACGTACAATTTGTCAAATTTTGTGTGACATAAATTGAGAATTTGATGTTTAATAGTAATACAATACGTTATAGGGATAGTACTTAATTGAATAACAGATGGCATGTAAATTTTGATATATGGAACAGATAACTGCAGTTTCTGTTGTTTCATTGGAACGGTGAATGTTTTATATAAAGTAGCTGTATTAATAATAAATCAGTATTTGATTATATACATAAAGTATATGAATACAACAGTGTATTCGCGCATTGTACGCTTTTTAAATGCATCTTAATTTTCTAGAAAATGACCAAGAAAGTGGAATTATCACTTTGAAATCAGCAAATTCTTAAAAATTGATTTTTTTATGAATTTCATAATACATACATTTCACAGAATTTTTTGAGTAAATTTAGGAATTTCTTGCTCTTCAAAAAGTTAATGTCGAATAAATTTAAAATCCATCAATATAATCAATAACTAAATATCTTTCAACATACAAACATAATTCACTGCTACTCGTGAATCTTCTTGTGATGAATTGGTTCAAAATCGACTAACAGAATCATTTGAGCAGGCCGTTGAAATTGGTTGGATTTCATATACCGCATAAAAAAGGACCGCACAAACATAGGTTCGACTGTACTCCATTCGCGGTGAAAAAATAAAACTAGACACAGCTAAGTCATACTCTGGTTAATTTGGGTTAATTGGTATTAGTCGCAAGTAATGTTAGATCAGCGTCCCAAAAGGTGTTGTTAGCCCAGGGCCACCGAAGTTAGCGGTCTGCCCCCTGTGCATCAATATAAGTAACAGAAATAGCACCCATATGAGTACTTTTCAAAGTAAAAATTTTATATCTTTGAGAAATTACATTCAATTTACACAAATTAAGTAAAGTGATGAATATACACTTCACACTATTTTTGATAAAACATGGACAACAGAAAATAAGGGGATAACAATAAATAGAAGTGCGGTCGGTATGTCAAGGGATGCATTTTTATAGTCTATACCAGCGATCGCCAACCGGTGATTGAATATATTTGCAATTTTTGTTGTTGTCGACCATTGGTCTACACCATCCGATGTTGATTTGGTTGACGAAGTTGTGTGATTGAGTTTTTTTGTCTCAAAATTTAGGAATTTCTGGTTTCTCAAAGAGCTAAATGACAATGAGGATGAATGATTTTATTGTTAATTATATAATAAAATAATTAATTGTGTGTGTACCAAGTAAGACATATATATAATAATTATAAAATAGGATCAGTATTATCCATTACTCCTACCTGCAATGCAAAGTTGTATTGTATCATGGGTTGCCTACGTATTAATTTATATTATGATAAATAATATTATTACAAATATACAAAGCGTAGCAATTAGTCGTAGGATCTTTATAAATATAATTTATTAGTATTTATAAGTATTGATGTTAGTTAACAAAAATCATATAATTTTGATATATCCTCCAAGTTGAGATTGATTTTTTACTAAAAATTGAGGGCGATCGACATTCTACTTAAAAAGCGTACACGATCTGATGTATTAAAATTAAGTTTTTTGTAGTTATTTTATAAACATAATAAAAATTGAAGTGTATTTTGGACAGCCGCCTTTTGTTTGATGTCTGAAACAGTGAACGTGATTTGGCGAAAGACAATTTTTTATTGGTTAATGATAGTCCCAGTTTCATTGCGTCTTCGGAAGGGTAGGGTTTTATGGCGGGCAAAACCTGATATAGGGAGTAAAATTAACGTCAAGAGTTAAGTTGCAGCAGCAACAATGGGATATTATGGAGTTTGGTTTTGGCGAATGCGCGACGATAAATTATTATAATCCCGAAATGGCTTTTAGTTTATACGTGTGCGAAATTGGAGAGAATTTCGGCGCCAATTCGGAACAATCACAAGTGACACACGAAGTGTGCGAATATCAGTTTCCTCCTGTTGTATCCGCATCCCTCGAGCAACTTCCTAAGGTAATTTAAATTTGTTAGGAATTGCGGTCAGAGTTTGTTGAATTTAAAAGACTCGGGAATTAGCTGAAAGAAAAGAGTAAAAAAAAGTACAGGAGAGAGAAAAGAAAAACAAAAAAACGGAGGAACATGGGAAGGGAATTGGAATGAGGTTTGGGAGAGTCTGGTCATTCCTAGTCTAACGAGAGACGTCCCGCCACCGTCCGTCGGGAAGAATAGCTAATGAAATAAAGGCTCTTCTACAAACGTGAGGCACGTTCCTACTACCTACAAACCCAAACCTCATCTATTCCCTGCCGCGGTATTTAGCAAAAACTCCCCATCAATCGATCCCTGTCCAGACTTCTTTTTTTTTCAACTCTCCAACCAGACTCATCCCGTGCATCCCACCGCCACCCCTCAAGCTCTATCTCTCTTTTCACTAGTTTCCTGTTTTGGGCTGAAAGGAATCTAAACATAGAAATAGAATTTAAAATCAATTTACAGGCGGCTCAAAAAAATCCCCTTTTCCTCTCGTTGCGTACGGTCGGATGCACAAACGAGTCTGGATAGAAAATACACACAGACCATTGGACGTAAATCAACGCATCTGTGCCCAAACAAAATTTATTACCGATAGCGCGAGCTTTTCCTCTCCAATCTGTCATTGTTTCGCATTTTTAAATTGTCCCATTTTTTATGTACCTGAAAATCTCCGAATGATGCATTCGCTGCGAAATTGTCCTGCATAAAAATAATGAAAAAAATGAACAAAATAAGATTTAAATGACACAATTTACAAATCGTAATGCGCACTTTGAACCGGTGCGCATTATTTACACGGACTGGTTCATATTTCATTCAGTTATACTGTACATTTTCGACTTGAAATCATGTTGCATTTGCTGTACACTTTTTCAGTTTACGTAATAGTCATAAATAATATTTATTGAATATGTAAAACTGAATAATATTTTGGAATATGCAAAAAGTATTGTTTTAAAAATATATAAGCAATTTTTAGTTATATTTATTTCTTAGAATACCAAATCCAATTAAATATTTTAATTATTATATACACCCTTTGTTAATATAATTAATTCTATACACGTTTGTAATGTTATAAAAACGTTATCAAGAGTATTTCTCTCTAATTCATAAATTGTGTTTGGCGAAGCTTCATATTGTAGTGATTAAATACAAAAAAAAACAAATCGAGAACTTTGAAATCGGTAGTGGTTATGACTTAAATTGAATAATCCAACAATCAGTAGAACCGTATTCTTATTTTGCTTTGTTCTTCATATACTGTAATAGTTATTGTAGATACCATGTCGTTGTTCATTAGTCAATTGCTTCGATGTCAATTGGCATCTCTTCTTTGTAAATTCACGTTATTTGGGTTAATTCTATTTTGAAATTACGATTATACTACTATTATATTTTTCTTACAATAAACTAATTTTTGGTCTTCAAATTCTAACTTAAGTAAAAAGCAACGCCTGTCAAATATGTTATGCTATTTAGTTATCAAAGTAAACAATACCAATATAATGAGTATTGACAGTTGCTTTCGGAACTCTAGATAATCTAAGATTTTCTTTCAAATGTGTACCATATTTTCGGACAGAGGGAGTATTAATTTACAAATTTATGAATATATTTCATATTCTGTTAATAAAAATAATACTATTGAAATATATATCCTAAAAGTAATACTTAAAAAGTATATTAATTATATTAGGTCATTGAGTAATAAACGTCTGATATCTCAAACAAGAAGTAGTAGTAGTGTAGTGTGTGCCTAAACTTTTAATACAGTTTTGCTACCTTAGCAGTAAATGGTTTTTACAGCTTGTTGGTAATTACATATTTATTCTGATGTGGTCTAGAGTGTTTCCAAACCCAGATCTTGCAGTAGAGTATGCACAACGTAAGTCGTGCGAAATGTTATCCTATTGTCCTGCATCTGCTCTCTCGTCATTTCGTCTATTTAGTTACTTTAAACATCCACCGTAATCGTTTGACAAGGTCTTATGAACACAAGTGCTGGATCATCAAACAGACACCATAAACTTTTTTGTAAATATTTGGTTTCGAAGTGGGTTTTGGCACATTCAATCATTGTGCCGAACGCTTGCGATTGTCGAAAATAATCCATTTTTAGTCATACGTATAAATTGAGGTGTATCCGCTTCTACTGATGCTTTCAGTTTATCATTATTCCTAGTGTTGTCAAGTCATTAAGTGGTTCATTTTGAAGATCAAAATAGCCAGAACAGAATTTCTCAAACCATCGTCGTGCATTCTTGCCCAAAATGTTGTCGACATTTCGAATTGTCATCTGCAAAATGCAATTTGATAGAAAATCACAAACAAAAACTATATCTGAGATACAAAAACTAATATCAGAGATACCGCATCTCAAAGTAATCGGCTTTTCGGCATTCGGTAATCGGCTATTTCCCACTTGACCTAATAAATGGTGATCATTAGAAATACATATAAATTTTGATTCAAGTAAGCATAGTGATTATTTCAGAGATAATAATCTTTTATAATTAAACAATATTATTTTTATTGGCCCATTTAGCACCAAAGGGTTATCGAATATAGTCTTTCCGCGGAATAATAATATTAAAACTTATACTAAAAAATCATGCTAGTTTATCCAGTATAAATATTCCATAAGCTGGTCCTTATGTTTATATCCAAAGAATCAAACATCAACTCCATTTCAAAGTTGTGTATTGCTCCAAATTGTAATATCCAATCTGTACAATATTTATATTAACATATATTGTAATAATGATAAAAATAATTGCAAATAAAAATTTTAATGTTCCATCACTGTGCTTATAATTTTAGAGGTAGAGCTTCAGCTTTACTGAAGGAAACAGATAGAATTAATATTTTTACTTTTTATCTTGTCTTTTTGGTTATAGTCTCTTTTTGGTATATCCTAGTTTTACATGGTACTTTCTTTACACGTTTTCGCTTTTACACGGTTAAAACAATAATAAATTGAAAATAAATGTTCAAAATAACCTATCACTCATTTTAAACGGTATTTTCTTAACACGTTCTTGCTTTTACCACCTATCATATGATTTTTTTACACGGTTTTAGATTCAAAATTAAATATCTAACTTTAGTATATTGGAGTAAAGCGAACAAAATTAGGTTCGTAAAGCGATGCATGCGATTCGTGAATTTCGGTTTAGGCGAGGTGAAATTCAAAGTTGTTAATACAATATAAGTTTTCCAATTATAACTCCGGTTTTGATTTTGACGCGAACAATGTAATGTCAAATAATTCTCTTCGACGTGCTAAAATTGCAATAACACGTTCTCTATTTCAATAACCTGAACATTACTCAACTTTTCCGTTATTATTATTATCATGAATATATATATAATTATATAAAATTAATTTCTTTAAATTATTCATATATTTGAGGTTTCGTTAATCAATTTTCATAAAAATCTTTGGCTAAAAGTATTAGACTATTAGAATTTAGAAATTATTTCATTACGATTTAAAATTGATAAATAGAAGCAAATAAATATATTTTAATTTAGGAATATGTGAATACAAATATGCTTGAATTCAATGGAATGAAGATAAAGTATCCCATTTGATGATAACGGTATTGAGACAAAGAGGGGGAGATCCGAATCTTTGAATAAAAAGATCAGATAGTAGTGATAACAGGGCATTCAGAATAGATGCGGAAAGGTGGAATCGTTTATGCCAGTGAATAGAAATCAAATAACTTAGAAACTAGTGATTGTATGAAAGTGGTGTTATAAAATTTATAGATTCTTAAAATAGAATGGTTCAAAATCCTGCTTGAACCATTCAATTTTTTATATTTTTGTTAATTATAAACAGTAATAATAAAATTTCTTTCAAGTCATAAACAGTTAACAAAAATAAATATATATTCATTAATATAAAGTAAAAAAAATTAAATAAAATATTATTTAATTAAGAAATCCAAATGGGTTGAAGTATTAAAACATTAAGGACGGCGTAATGCAAGGAAAATAAATGTATAAATTGTTGAATTTAATTAATAAAGTTTAGAACACTCGAGGTTGACATTTAACTCTTAAATATGCTGACTGTGCAAGTCAATTGCCGCTTTTGCTCGACATGTTATTTTACCTAAATGGCAAACATCCAGTGTGCGGATGCCAACATCTTTTAGCATTGCTGCCAACCTTGTATAAATTATATATATATATACCAATCTGATCGATAACAATATGTATTCAATCTTGAATGATGAACCTTAACATATGCACTTCATTAAAACTTTTTATTAAACTTCATTCTAACTTTTAAAATACAGAAAAATTATTTTAATTTTATTTTCAAACAATTTCGAATTTATATTATTATAATAATATTTTTTTTTATAGTTTCATAATTATCAAATTTATCGGTTGCAATCGAAATCCCGACAGTATCAACATCCCGATTTTGAATGTCGGGAATTTGATTTGTCGAGATTTCCATATAGACTCCAAATTTATATGCACTTGTTGTATAATAGTTACGTAAAATACACAGGTATAAGTTTATACTTCTTTTTTTAATATTATGGTTTTGTCTAATACTTCAATAAATCTTGAAATGTTACCATTGATGATATTAGTTGTTTGTGATTTTTGTCTTTTGCTATTTTATGTGAAAAATGACAAAAATAGAACGGTTGTTTAGAGTACATTACATACTTGATTAATGTGTTTTGCTAGAGCTATAAGAAATTAATTGACAGCCATATTGCAAAATTAGAAAACCAAAATAAAACTAACCTTGTATATTTATATCAATATTAAGATATTAACTATTTTTTTTTTACAAATATTCAAGGTATAATATTTTCTAGCATAAGAATAAGTGATATAATATATATAAAATGAACATATATAATATTATTATTAAAATTCGTTTAATATAAAACAATACGAAATACATATATTTGTGGATGAACACCAACTGAAGGCAATTATGTAAAATTGAAACGAGCTGAAATTTTTTTATGTTTTTTTCTACCTGTGCTTCCCCACAGGATTATCGTGGAGGAGCCACCCTTTTTTTTCCATCCATTTGTTTTTTTGGAAATGAGGCATTTTATATTCGAGCTGTTAGTATTAATGCGTTTCAGTGTTCCTTGTCGGCCGGTTAGAAAATTGTTTAGTTCAGAAAGGCAGACGGAGGTGGAGGAGGATCGGCAATGTAAAGGAAAAGCTGCTCCTTGCGGTGTTCCCTTGGGGAACGGTGTCACGAAGGGCAAGCAAACGAAGGAAGGAAAGAGATCCCCGCCGGAAAATTTCCCCGCCCGGTCGGCAGCTATATTTCAATAATAAATTGCATTAGCTTCGGGAAATTAGACGGCGCGTCGAATCTTAATTGTGAAGAATTAGGAAATGTTAGAGGAAGGAAGGAAACACTGCGGATGAAAGCGATACAACGAGAAAGTGGGTGGGAAAGAGAGAGTTACGAGAAAGAAAAAAAGATGTAGCAGTCTCGGAAAATCCGGACGGGGAAAGGGCAAAGCTTATCACGTAGGCAAAATATATGAAATTTATTCCCGACAATATCTCCCGGAAAATACCTTAATGCGAACGCGGGGCCCGTTGCATTTTTAAAATCCAAAAATTTATCTCAAACCGTGCGTACATTATCTAACATTATTACATTCTTCATGAACCGAGCCAGGAGCTTACTACGTACTATATTCAAACTGCTGCTACTGAAAACTGTAACGAATAAAGAGGGATGCTCCAAGACGGGACCTCAGTTCGGTGTGCGAGAGCAAGAAAGAATGTCGGGACATTCCTTATTTATTATTCAGCATTAGACACCTCTCCTTTGACCCTCGCATTTCCTTTCAGATAATTCACACACCGCTCGTATATACATTTTTCAGTTGATGCAATGCTCTTTATCCTCGATGTTGGATAATGTTAGCTGTCAAAATGTTAGGAACATGATCACCAAATCTAATATTTAAAGCGATAGGCGAATCTTAAATTTATTTATTGCAACATTCGCAATCATTGCACTACATAAGTTTTTTCAACCCTTTTGTCTCACAGAAACTTGAGTCTACATTTTTATTTCACTGTTGGAGGACTGCTTTAAATCAATAGTTTATTATTTAACATTTAACATAGTTAACATTTAATCTTATAAAAAATGATGATTAGTAGTTATAGAATGACCTATGGTCAATAGCCATTTGTACTGCAATTGTTTCTATTTTCTTGTTATATTATGTTATTCTTTGAGTATGTAGTATAATTTATTACAATAAATGTTTATTATTAATTCCGTCAATATCCCGGACTGTTTGAAACTGTACTTGACAGTATAAATGAAAACCAACGGTTCATTATACTAATTTGAATTTTTCATTATTTACTTCTGCAAATACTTTCCGAGCAATATGTAATCTGGTGTAACTCTTTAAGGGACCAGAAATTCCTAAATTTCTAGACCTAACAAATGTTTAGACAACTAAATAATATAACTTTGTCAACTGAATCAACATCAGAGGGTATTAAGTGTCAACATTCATCCCTTGGTATATCAAATTAAGTGGTAATTTTTTAGAAAATTATAATAACCGCCACTCAAAGTGTTAAGTTCCTAGACCGATCAATCTGACTGGCTGAAAAATTGCTACAAAGTGCTAATGACCATAGGTCTTTCTGCCTTATGTCAATATTTATTTTTTCAGAATTAAATATGTAAAAAATGTATATACTTGTCATACCTTTTTTAATGCCAAAACAGCCAGAATCAAAGTTATTAATAATTAATAAATATTATACAACCAAGAAATATGACGCGTCATACATGAGAAATTTTAATAAACGTAGTTATATATTAGTTATTGAGTTCTAAGAGCAAATCTCATCTCAGTACCTCAACCGAAACTGCTGCTGATCGGTCAGTTACGATGAATTAAAAATAGGTTTTAATCCCGGCACCACTTCATAATATTTTTGGATTATATCAGATACGACAAGAAATTCTAAATGATATATTATGAAAAGTAACGTAAAAACTGAAAAATATAGCTTGTTTAAAAAATAGTTTGATTAAGTATATATGCAATGTCGTTAACTTGAGATTTAAATATTTTATTGATTTGATGTGAAATACTCATTAGTATTATCATATATCATAAATATAATTTAAAGCAGTTTATCAAATTAATTGTTATAAAATAATTTAATAGCAATCATGAAATTAGTTTCATCCGCATGAAAATCAAGTTGACGTGTAACATGGCTTATACATTAGCGGTGGATGTGCCGGGTCATGTATATTCAATATTACTGGAACTGCATATTAATCATTGTAAACGAATATACATTTAATATCTTTATGTTCCCACTGCTAATTAAAATGATCTATAGTTCAAATGTTTGTATAAAATCTTAAATTCTCGTTACAATGTATCAAATTTAACAAAATATAATATTTTTATTTTATAAATATAAAAAGCAAGGGCTACTAATGGCCGAATGGTTAACGCTAAAAAGGCCTAAGTATCAAATTTGATACCGTACTTTTAAATCGAATTGTACACTTGCATTAGGTTTGTTTTTAATATTTGGCGGTATATATGATAAAATATGTATTGTGATGTTTTAAAATTATTTTCCCTTTTATCAGGCTATTGCAGTAGATACATTTTTTAAATTAAATTTGGAAAATCAGGCTTTTAAGGGTTAAGTTGCCCTATCCACGGTCCCATGTTCGTCGGTTCGAAGCCTGACAATTCCAGGCCCTTTTTGAGCTCCCTCGGTGCTTGCAGCAATAGAGCCATCGTTCATCGTAGATGGACTGTAAAATGAATGAGGTTCAGCATATTGAGTTCCAGCCAAGTCGATGGACAATGACAGTGTTAATTATATCAGCAGATACACAGACAAAGGGAATAGTAAAATCGCAGAGCATCAATATACTACTGAAGTTAACCTACAAGACGACAGCCAACCAACAAAGTAAAAAAAATAAATAATGGTAAAACTTCCATTGCTAAGTCAACCGCCATAAAATTTATTTAATGTTCGCAGGAATAGATTGTAAAATAAATATACTATGACATAATAAAAAAAATAAATATAAAAAATCGTATACATTTTTTATGGAAGAAATACCATTTTCATAAAAATATTTTTTTTTGTATTGTACAATAAATGATTGATATAAATTCCGCTTTTGATTAATGGAACAGAACTCTATTGTCATTACGAATATGAAATATAAACTGATTCTTTTTTTTTGTTTCCTGTCCCGTTTGTGTAACGAAATTATAAAAGCACGTATCGACAACATTTGATTGTTTTACAATTTTGGTATAAAAGCTTATATACATTATTTTTTGTATAAAATGTATTTTTAGCGTCATCCATGGAATCATAAAAATATTATTGGTATATTATTTTATACTCAGAAGCAAATGCAATTGTAAATTATAAATTACAAAAGTAAATTGTAAATTCTTGTTAATTAACATCTTACTAAATAAGTTCTTAGGATGACTATAGATGGCGACTCCATCGATCAATCCATATGATTGTTATAAAGTACCAACCTTCAGACGACGCTTCTCAAAATTTCATGACAATCTGACGTTTAGTTCAGAAGTTTTAGTAACGCTACTTTTGTAATTTACAAAATAATGGAAAAATTTGAATTTCGTATGTTTATAAAACGTTGCACTGTAAAAAGATTGTTATCGGGATTTTCTTCCTGAGAATGTAAAAATGAAAAAATCGCGGGATACCTACTCCATAGGTTCCCAAACTTTTTCGGTTTGCGTTTTCATAATTTTATATGAAATTTTCTGAGATATATATTTTTTATGTGATACAATTTTATTCACCACGAAATCGTAGGTAGGGCGACTTAACCATTCGGCTATTAGTCGCCCATATAAATTATTTAAATTAAATGTAATAGAAATAAACTTTATATCGCTGTTTTTGTAAAATTTTAATTATGTAATAAACACTATTTACATTAATTAAACAAAATTTTATATATTTGCCTATAGACATTACCTGAAAAAATGATGAAAAGAGTATATTAAATGTTATTCTTATTTCATAAATAATGTACAAGTATGTGTAAGTATGCACAGTGCGTTGTAATTGAATCACAACTACTGCAGTAAAAAATATTCTACATTTGTATGATCATATTTGGATGGTATAACAAGGTGGAAGAGACGACAGGATATTGTGAAATATTGCGCGCCAACTCTTGATGCACGGGGTTTGCGTGGAAGAAGAATTTAATATAACTGAGAGATGCGGCTTTCGGCTGGAAATTTGAATATTAATAACTCTCATCCCCCTTTTGCTCGTCCATTTTTGGTTGTTCAAGAGTGAAGGAGAGAAAATGGGCGCACGAATCCCGCGCATCGGATCCCCCGGCACCTTCCCGTTCTTTATTTCGCCGTCTCCGATGGTGTTGTAAACCATCTCATTTTAATGTTCATTAAATGGATAGGAGCGGAGGGCTTTGAATGCTATCGGCTGCATTTAATCTAAACGTACGTCGACAAGAACTGCAGGAAAACAAGCGGGACTAGAGGGGTGGTGGAGAGGAATGAGAAAGAGTGTGAGGCACCGAGGGTGAATTTGAGAGAAAGACGGAGAGGGAACGAGGGCGAAACCCAAATTGAAACGGTCCCATTCCGGGGGCGGCTTAGCAGTCCTTTCGCTCTGCTCGAGCGCCCTTCTTTCCACCCCTCCGTTCCTCTCTATGCGTTTCGAACCCGTTCCAACGAGTTAACATTCGCCAAAATACCGCCCCTGGAATACCATAGACACACTAAACCGACCCTAATGATACACCTAGAACCGCTCATTTTTAGGTCTTTTTGTAAAAAGTAACAATTGCAAATGCAATTTGCCATACATTTTACAATAAGACACGTTTTGCTCGACATTCATTTAAATATAACACCGACTCACAAACTACAATGACTTCAAAATATTCACATATTTTTACACTTAACTTACAAATAGTAAACCCTAAATATAATAAATTTATTATATATAATTTCTTAAAATAATGAAGAATCCCAAAGGTTGCATAGTATAATAATTCTATAATATTAATTAATCGTCTAATTCATTAATTAAAAATAACTAATATGGAAATGTTTGAATTTTCTATTTGAAAAAAACTTATTGACTTTCAAAATATATCAATTTGAACAACGATATTTTTTCTTTTTGCTTAGCCAAATTTTCTTTAATTAATAAATATTGTAAATTTATAAATTCTATTTAGAATTAAATTAGAAAATATTGAATTTTCTATTTGGAAAAACATTGAAAAATGTATTTTTTTCTATTTAGAAAAAACATGTTAACTGGTGTTCACTTTCAAAATATGTCGCCGGGCGCCGGTTCAAATCAAATCTCGGTGCTTGCAGCAACAGACCCATCGTTCATCACATATGGACAGTCAAATGAATGAGGTTCAGCATATGGACCTTCAGACAAGTTGATGGACAATGACAGTGTTAATGATAGCAGCAGATTCACAGTCAAAGGAAATAGTGGAATCGCAGAGCATCAATATAGTACAGAAGTTAACCTAGAAGACGACAGCCAATCAACAAATTAATTAATCAAATCATCATAATGGTAACTATCCACCGGAAATGATTATCCATTTAATGTCAACCTTAAATTTACTCAATGTTCACATTGATGAACAGATTGTGAATAAAAATTATACGAAATAAAAAAAAATCTTTTCATTTGCTATTATACAAGGAATGAATTTGGGCTTTATACTTTTTCTCCGCCAAATATAAAAACCCTTAAATTGCATAACAAGTGTATTTGATTTTCAGAAGTAATTGATAGTTTTTTATAGCAATCCTGACTTGAGCAAATATCTCGAATGCAAAACAATGATTTATGTTTCTTGTTTTGTCGGGAAATATAATAAAATTCCCGGAAAAAAAAGCTACTTTACTTATATCTCACTATACTAAATGGGAAATCAAAATCACTCAGACTATTATATATTTTACTACGAATAACAAACGACATTTAAGAATAGATTATTTGTATAAATGTCAAGATTTATAATGTGTATTCCAAATTGCTTTATTTTGAATATATTTTTGTACATATACTTGAGAATATAAAAAACATCATAAAAAATATGTACTATTCAAATATCGCATATCCAAACTATGCGAGGTATTGCTGCATAATGGATAATAATCTTGATATAAATATTATTTAATAAAAAATAGTTTACTTTTTTACTAACTTTATTTAATTTCAGAGTACTTTAAATTTCATAGGAACAAAACCTCAAGTAGTGATTTCATCAGAAAAAAAAAATATGCGTAGATCCTTAGTAAATACAGAAATTCTTGTTCTTTGATGTATTACATAATAAGCTTGCTGTTCCTTTGGAACTTCACGTTTCGATGTTTCATCCTTTGGTTCTGTTTTTGTTTGAGCGATGCATATATATAGTATGAATATTCTATGCGAAAAGTTTGCTGCAAGAAATGTATGCTTTAAAATCCTCGGAGACGCATTTGAGCTATATAAATCGTGATTTCTTTATTTCATTTCTGCCTTTCTTTTACTCATTTTACTCGCTCCTTTTGCCTCTTTTATTTCGTGTCTGAGGGAACGACATAACAAGGCAAGATCGAGGTAGAAAAGCACACGTAGAAACAATTTATTTATGTATGTTTGAGTGAGTGCGTGGTGTCCTATGTTTCACACAGAATTGTCACTGTGTTTTGTGTGTGTTTGTGCTCATCCACCTTTCTGTTCTTGTTTACCCACCGAGGGAAGGCCAGGACTATTTATTTGTTGCCGCAAAGCATGGACGCACTTCCACTGAAGTTATTATATTTGAGTGGCGGATTTCCTCGGGGACGCATATCAGACTGGAGGAATACCCTTATAATTTCAAAATAATTTCATCCAAGAGCGACAACGCGGAGGTAAAAAATAGCGTAAATAACGAAGTTAACAACATACGGGAATATTGAATCGAGAGAAGGAAGAAAAACAACAAAATTGGAGACGTTTTATTATAAACTTTTTCAATTTAAGAAAGCAACTTAACAAATGGCTAGCAGGTTTCGTTGTAATACCGCAACATTAATTTTGCAGTTTAAACGAATATTATTTATATTAAGAGCACCAGAAACAATTTAACTTTTTATTACAAACATATATTTGGACGAAATATGATATGAAATATTGTGATGAAAATTTAATTGCGTTTGTTCAATTTTATTAAAATGTTTTCATATTAAACAATGAATATTTAAGAATGATTAATAAAATTATATAATTTTAGTTTGTAAGCTATCATATTTTACTTTAATGGTTTCTAACACCTTTAATATAAGGGTTATTAATGTTTATTTATAATTTATAATCAATAGATTATTGTATAATTATGAAAATATATTGTGTTATAGATGGAAAACATAAAAAACGATAATCTATATGTATTCATTACTTTTATGTAGACTTTTCAAACTGTTGGTGGATGAAAATGTCTTTCTGCTGCTTTGTTTCCATATTGTTTTCCATAATTGACATTTAGTTTATACCGTTATATGAAAGACTTTTTTGTTTTAGTTTCAAATTTAGAGACGATTTATTCAAAAACATATTTTAATGTTACCTTAATTTGAGCCCATTTTTCTATGTAAAAAGATGCGTCTTATAGTCCGAAAAATAGGTAGTTGTTGTCTCTGTTAGGTTGTTGTATTTTACTATTGAGGTGTTTTTATTGATTTTTTTTTGGTTTGTATCTTATTTACTTATTTGTTATTGATTTGTTAGTTTTATTATTTACTATTGCGATGCTCTGTGGCTTTAGGTTTCTTGTTGTTATTGGGTCCTCTCTTAAAGAGATTATTTATATTCTTTATGTACATACTTTATAAATTAAAACTGATACAAAGGCATATTAAAATAGTTGTCTTTGAATTGGCTAACAAATAATAGTACTTAAGATCATTATATTTTTATACTTTGCCACTAACATATGTATGAATTGGATGAAACCCAAGCAATCATATATGTAGTATAGAATTAATTCCTAATTGTAAGCATTTATCCATCCATAATTTATTTTGTAATTCTATGGTAGAATAATCGGAAGTGCATGCACACATTCTGTCCGTTACGCTTCTCGATCGTAGTGTGTTCGCGTCATAAAACGGAAGCTAGCAATAAATCAAGTGGCCTGAAGTAGTTCAGTTCTCAGTTCTGAGTTGTTAGTAGCAAGTGAGACAGCTTGCTCGATCTTAAAGATATGCCTCTCAAGTACGAGAATGAGAAAGATTGTGTGCGCATTTACATTATATTCCCTTAGCTCTTTCTCCGTCTGCTCCACGCGAAAAGCCATTAGTCACGACCCTTCCCGGTGTCTCATGTCTCGTCTTATATCGTCTGGATCATAAACGCAAGCGAAACGTCGCTAGGTGCGCGATTTCACTCCACTGCTGAACCAATAAAATTTATTTACAAATCGAGACGAGGGGTGTCGTAATCATTTAAGTGCATTAGGTTTTGGTACCGCTTGATTTATATTGTCGCAAAATCCACTTTATTACATCGTGTTATTATTACAATTTTATGTAGAATTCACAATTAATAAAATTGGATTTTTTTGAAAAACAAAAGTTGGATTTTACTGGGTCGTTTCAAAAACAAATTTCAGAAACCCTGATCAGACCTTGTTTATTAAAGTCTACCAAGATTATTAAAGTTGCTAGCAAGATTCTTCTTCGCAAGAAGTGCTCGACTCTTTGGTGACAATTGTCAATTATATAAAATTTTGTGCTATCAATACTCATCTTATATATTATAGATTCTATAATATTAAAGTTCTAATATTAAAATAAAAATTTCTGGGATTTTATGAAGTTCAAACAAATTGCTTCGGGAACATCACCTACAATTTAATATCAATGCTTTCTGCAAATGTTCTGTAAAAATATAAACCAATAATATTTGATTTTGACACTAAAATTAGTTGGTACTATATCTACATTTTTTTTTAAAGCGAAATCATTTCATTACATAAAATTCATTAATTTGTGAAAAAAATCCAAATACATTTTTGGCCAAGCATTATAAATTTAAAATTATTATTTTTATTGACTCAATATGTTTATAATTAAAACTAGTTTTTGTTATATTTTCTGGTCATATTATTCATTCATAATATTTTTGTATATTCAAATAAAAAATATCTACTTATCAAATAAATTATATTGTACTCCGCAAAAACTAGAATAGTATTTATTACAAAACGACTAATATAAATAGAATTTGTAAAAAAAATACTAGAATGTTATTTTACATAAATTATTTTTTATTTCTTTATTTTTGCAGACAGTTTTCGTAATTTGATGTATTATTATTATATGTATCAAATTACATTTCTGTTATGATAGACTGCGTTACACACATTTTCATTTTTTTGTGTATCGAGAAATGGAATTTGAAAGCCTGACAATCTTTAATTCATAAATGTATGTATCTCATTGACAATGGCATACGAGGGAATTTGCAAACAAGAAAATACACAAAACAAAAACATCCGTGAAAATATATGGGACGAAGCATCGTCTTTAAATTAATAATGTATTCATGTCTAATTCTGAGCATTCCCTNNNTTTTTTGTATTCCTCTTCTTTTCGTTCCTCCTTTTCCTCTGCGTTTTTATTCTTTATGGCTCCCCAATAATACATAAATATTTAATACAATAATGGAAAAGCGGAGGAGGAACGAGAAACGCGAAGCTCGCATACACACACACACACACTCATCCACTTCCATTCCCACACTCACTCACACTCTACCATATTAACTCGCACAATTCATATCTGCATTTTTATTAAAAACTTTTTCCATAACTCGCATTCAATCTAAAGAATAATACTATACACGTATTCTCGCCCACTCTAAATATTAAAATATTATTCGAAAACTTGACAGAACTAACGCAAGCGAAAACCGGAACCAGACTTAATGCACAATTTATATTAAAAAGCACATTATTACTGAAATTGCTGTATTATTAAAAATATAGTGACTACTATTTAAAAGTATATATAAGTATAATGTTAAATTCACAAACTGAAAATGAAAATGTTATTTTTATAATAGAATGAATATAAAATAGATTGTTAAATATGTTGTATAATATTCAATAGATATGTTTAATTATATAGCTGTGAGTATTTGAATCCAATCGACGTTAGATTGGACTTTCCCTTAAAAACCTCGCTGCTTATCTAATTATTATCATTATGAATCTTCTTAAAATCAACAATTCCTTCTCTAGTTCCTTCTCAAGTCTGTATGGTGTCTCGCAGTGCTCACTTCTGTTATTAGGTTCATCCACTAATTTGCAAATGATACCAGTTTGGTTTCCCACACTTCCACAGTCCATCCAGAATTGCATTTCTTCCAACCCATACATTTACCAACCCATACGTTCATCTCTCCTTGTAAAATATCTAGACTCAAAACTAAACCTCAATTCCCAATTAATTTCTGATCCCTGATCTTCCTTCGTTAAAACACATGTATTTATCCTGGATAGAAATTAATTTAAAAAAAGTCCAATATTTCTCCAAATTCAATATCTCTCAAAATCCTAAATTCATACTAAATTCAAGTATCCTATATGACTCGGATTATTTAATTACATAAAATACAATAGTCCCGAAAATACATTTTGACAACACCAGAACATCTAACAAAAAATAGAGACAAATCCCGAAATATTAGATTGTCTTGTCACCCACTCCTATTTCAATATACTTCTGTTATAACATCTCACATTAATATTTTGCTTTTTACCTTTAATTTTTTTTTATTAAATTGTTATTTTTTTATTAAATAGTATGCAAAAAAATCTCAAACTGTAAATAAGTGAAAATTTTTTATTGATATTTGGCCGGTCGCACAAAATAACCTTTCTGACTCACATTGTGGTACAAAAATCTGAAACAGATGAAACAAATTTGGCCGGTCGCACTTATCGGTGCAATAGTCAATAAGTAATTGTATGCGTCCCTTTGTAGTTCTATACAGTTTTTCAAAAGAATCGTTATCTCATCATTTATTTTTATTGCTCAAATTCTGTTATTTTTCAAAACTGAGGCACAGTTTCATGTGTTTTATCTATTGCCTTGAATTTTATAGGAATTTATTAATCCGAAATACCGGTAAAATGACTAATAAACTAATCTGTCAATATCATTGTTAATACAAAAAAAAATAACCTAATATATAACCGTCGTCGAACTGAATTATTATATTCCTCCCTAATTTAATCCTTACTTCGTAATAATTATTGAACTGAGCAATATATTGGCTAATTCTCGATTGTAAAAGAATTATAATATATCTTAAGATATATAACAAATATATTTATGTTTACTACTAAATTATTAATTTTTTCAATTTAAAAAAAAAAGAACGTATTCTCATCTTCTATTTATTTCTTGTTGAAATACCGTTATTTTTTTAAACGTGCAACAATTGCAAGTGCTTTCTCTATTACAATAATTTATGTAGGAAAATTTTAATACCGAAATATCAGTATTTTTTTTTTCATCAATTCCGATTTTCACCGCATTGTAAAAATTGGACCATTAATTTGAAGTGTAACATAGTTCGTGTTATCTAGATGTAAAGTTGACTGATTCAATAATTTGTACACTGTATCCCTCCTTTTTTGCAGTTTTTAAGCATATTTTGAATATAGGAAATTATTATTTTTAATTTCAATGTATTTAACTACAATTTACTATAAAAGATTAAATAATATAGTTCCAAATTATTAGGTATCATAGTTGCTTGAATTGGAGGAAAACCTATACGTAATACATAATAAGTATTTTTATACGTAAAACAATCTAAGAAATCAAGTAAATAAAATCATAATTTTTTGTTTGTCCTTTAAACAAAACCACAAGTTATATAGTTTAGTATTTTGTTTGAAGAAACAAAGAAAGAATAATCTTTAGTCAAAGGTCACAGAATACTTTTATTTAAATTATATATAAGGAGACTAATAGTAGTCCATTTTGGGAAACAAGTGAAAATATTAATTAAAATGTTATTTTACATTGATTCAAGGATTTTTTTTTTATTGTTTTAAAGACAACTGAAATTGTTATAAATCTATCATAAAGTATTACTGATTAACGTCGAGAAATCCTGAAAATTAATATTTATTCCACCTTTATTAGTTTAAGGGTGATGTTTTTCTTGTATATATTAGTATATATCTATATTAGAAGTGGTCTTGATGCAGATTTCTCACTCTTTCCGCCACCCACACTTGAGGTAAAGCGCTCGTCGGAGCCACGGTATATATTGTATACACGATGGAAAGGGAGAGCAATATAGAGAGTAAGTGAGAAAGCATGAGAGTCGAGCTGTGCGCTGCGGAAATAACTAAGATTACGTAAGTTTACTTAAGTTTCAAGTATGCAGTTTGCGTATATAATCTTTGCCGGATAAATTTTCTAATTAAGACTCGGAATTATATAATGCTAAAACGAGCGATTATAGTAATACCTGGGCGCAATAAACTTTGCATCACAAAGGATCGGATTCGCAATGCGCCTTGTAGACGAGGGAATCTCCTTTTCTCAGGTGTATCATGTTCTATTATCGTGGGTGGGACATGCAAGGGTCACGTGTTGACGGTAATAAAAGTTTTATGTAGTAGAAAATGGCACGTGGTCAATAGTGTGGAAATAAATCAGCGATCTTGATTGGACATAGTAAAAAAAAGGATGCGGTAATAGTCTGCTTGTTAGAGACGATTTTAGTAGGCAAATCAATCAAGTGGATCGCACAAAAGGATGGCGGATGTGGGCCTACCTTAAATCTGAAATATTAACTATCCAGTGTATCGCCTATAGAACCGGAAGACCCAAATCATGCCCAAGACCCACTTAAATCCACGGTCCGTCCCTTTTGCGCATATTTCGGGTTCGTCGAGTTCACATTAAACTATCGGCATAAATTAAGCAAGGACAAGTAACGCATGTCTGGGGGATATTCGGTATAGATTTTAATCTGATTGGTGTAATCAGCGATTATGTGATACAAAGCTGCGATAACTTAAATCCCCGTAATGAAATATAGAGAGGGGGAGAATAAAATAGAAAATGTAACAAGTTTAATTGATATGACAAGGCTCTCTATTATAATTTAAATTTGGTTTTATAAAATCTTTTATAACGTTAAACCTTATTATGTGGGAATAAGAATCAATACATAATTGAGGATTACATTACAAAACCTGATAAAAATCAGTTTTAGCGGTTAATACATATTACATAAATAAACTTACAAAATATTCCATAAACATAATAAACTACTAAAAATAAAATTGCGTCTCAATCACTAAAATTGATTGTTCAAGTATTTATTGATTATCTAATCGTGTTGGAATAAAACAGTATTTCAAAAATACAGTACAAAAGTGTACCTAGAAAATTGAAATTACTTAAAATTATAAATCTAGCGAATAAGTCAGTTTTTACAGAAATATCAACGTGTTAAAGTTAATTCTATGTAAAATACGTTCCTTTGTGAATGATACAAAAATATTAATATGGATAATATATATTTACACATCTTTGACAAATTAACTTACACATAAATTAAATTATGTTTTTTTTCTCTTAGATTTGCTACTATATTTATAAGTTAATGTTAATGTAAATAAAATAAATGTGTATATTTTATATTGCCAAGAAGATCCATCCTTGTCCAAAATTATCTAACCTAACCCAGGCAATTTAATTATACTTTCTCATTATTATTGAACTAACAAATAGTATGTCTAATTATTTTGCAATCCATATAGTATAAAAAAACGTTTTATACTTCTATCATAACATATAACTAATCCAATGTTTACAAAATTTATTTTATTCTAATTTATCATTTATCAATTGATTCAATTTAGAATAATCTATTTGGTTTATATATTAGTTTTTAAAAAAAACTGTAATATATTGTTTTCCATAATGGAAAAAAAAATACTTACCTGTGTGAAATTGATGATTCCAGTTACAAGCATAGAATAAAACATAGAAATTGAATCGTCCAAGATTCATAATACTTTAGATTCTTTATAATATTGAATAGATTCCACATTTGCAAACCCCTCAATGTTTTTCTTAAACATAACCAAAATGCTGTATAGTGAAAAAAAAAACGATAATTTATGATATTTGATTTTGCTTACTAAGTTTTTATATTTTTTTTATATTTTGCTTCATTAAAATTTAGTTTGTTTTGAAATTTTCAAACCGCAATATAGAGAATCCGTACTAATCGAAGGCGTCCTTTGCGAGGTATGTATGGAAATACAAAAGGTTATTGACCGCAATCTTTACGCTCAATGTTTATAATATTTTGTATAGATATTTAAATTAAAATTTAAACCAAAATTAATTTAAGTAAAATTTTAGTCAACCTTTGAGAAACCTAATTGACACTTAAAATAACCTCGAAGTTAAAATGTCATCGCCATCATTAAGAAACAAAAATCTGGCACTCAGCGATATTTCAAATATTAGTAAATGTCATGAAACTCATAATGAACGCAGAATTTGCTTCATCAGACTGTTATTTCGTTAATGTAAAAATTTCATTCCTTGATTAAAATATCTCTCATTCTCTTCTAACATTTTAATTTTTCTGTCCGTTTTAACATAAAAAGTATTAATGAAAAATTAGTTAAAGCACTTGTGAAATTCAATTGCGACCGCACAAAAAAAAGAAATAATTTTGAATTACTGTCTCTGTTTCTCTCTCTCTTTCTCATTTGTTCCAACTTATTCAACGAGCTTTACTTGCCTTTCTGGCTTATTCTATTTGTTTCAGTTACTGTGGAGCACACATCCGATCCCTTTCTTCTCGGATCGCTGTGAGCTATCTTTGTGAGCTGGTATTATTCGACCATTAAAGTAATGCATAATAATGTCTGTTGTGTAATGGGCAAATTAAAAGTAAAGTCATGCTCTGAAGCGCTCTTGAAGAAGGCGGAGGCGGATGAAATCCTTTTGCGTCTTCGTCGATTATAATCACTTTTACGGCACTTTTCCTACAATTATTTTATTAACTTCAGCTGGTTGGATTCGAGGCCCTCCTTGGGGACGCAAGAAATGACGACCACGGAGCGCCTTTCACAAGTTCTTTGATAAGGACGGCCAAGCGGAATTGGTCTTCAACCATCTCTCCACGATGTGTATATGTGTGCCTGGATCTGTATTTGAGGCGAGCTTCAACATTTTACAGTGCTTATCTGTGTCGCACTTAAACTTGTTTAGAGCCAGAAGAGACACTTTGAGACGTGATACTGTTTATCATTTTGTCAGCCCTCCTTCTCTTCATGTTCCATGCTTTTTTCTCTCGTTCTCTCTCTCTCTTTATTTCCTTCTTTTCGTCCTTCATCCAACGCCTAGATCTCATCCTCTGCTCCGTGCTTATTTATTACCATATTCATATATGAAAAATGGCTAGGCGAGAAATAAAAACACCTCCTTTCTCTATACACACGTATATGGAGTATCTATATAGATACTACTTCTTCTGGTGCTGTTGTATAAACAGGGATTTCTTCATTTTCATAACACCCAGCGCATTTTATGACCCCTCGCAATATGCTAAGGGCGGCATCATTCATTATTTATCTCCCTTACACTGTACAAAGGAAACATTTCTATTGGGTCCGGTATTGGAGTGGACTCATCCCTAATTGACACCTGTCACATTTGACATACCGGAAATACTCAGTGCACGACACATTTCAGCGTATCAATCAATAAATAACAAATTGAGCATGCGAAAATACGGCGTTATTGACTGACCATATAACACATACAAGACAATCGACATTGTTTTTTATTATACATAATAAGAATATAATTTATATATTAAATGTAATGCGTTCAATAGACCTAAGTTGTTGTAATTTATACAAATAATAGAAGGTAACTTTTTTCACACTTATTTTGTTCCTGGGAAATACAATCATTTCCAGGGAATTCTGGATAACTAATTTGTATATATTATAGAGTGTCCAAGAAAATATTTTCACTGTTTAACGGGTATTAACTTTCTGATTCTTCTTTTTTCATTGTGTAATTAATTGAAAATAATGAGTGGCCCAAGATTAACTTTTGAAAAAATAAAATGTATTTTAAAATTCTATTAGAAGTATGAAAATATAGCAGAAGTACAAAAACAATATAGCAGATCCACCTACGTGACTTACAATTAATCGAATAAAAGTTTGAAATGATGGAACTGTTCAGGTTGTTCATAGACAATGGTCTGTTTTTCGTACTATCAATCAAGATGATCCACTAAATGAATTGTTTGTGGAAGTTTGTGAATCAATAGTCCATCGTTATCAGCAGTATTTTGGCCAGAACGGTAATAATTTTGAACATCTGCAGTAGGAGGAAAAGTTATACATTTTATGTAGATTATGTTGTAATTTAAATATATTTAATTAATTATATGTAAATAAAACTAAAGTTATAATTATTCAAATTGTATTTACATTTTGTTGTATAAAGCACAGATGTACAACAAGTGTCAATATAAAATTTAAAATATAATCATGATTTAATTGTGCTGCCAAAGTTTAACTATACATTCAAGTGAGAGAAAACAAGTTGAAAAACACTGCAATAAACCGGTTGTAATTTGTACACATTAATATTTTAATAGATATATTCGAAAATGTCGAGCAAATTATGAGGATACCTTCTACCCAGTTTGACCTTAATTGTCGAAGATTTGGATGCATTGATAGGCTTCAACGTACAGTAACTTACAATATTTTCTCCACTAAAGAAAATGTTATTTGAAGAATGGTTCATAATAAATCGTTGATGAATTTATATTTAGAATATGTATCTATAATAGAAAAATGTCGTATAATTTTATTCACAATCTGTTCATCAATGTGAACATTGAGTAAATTTAAGATTGCAGTTGGCATTAAATGCATAATCTTTTCCGGTGGATAGTTACCATTATGATGATTTGATTTTAATTTCTTGGTTAGCTGTCGTCTTGTAGGTTAACTTCAGTAGTATATTGATGTTTTGCGAATCCTCTATTTCCTTTGACTGTGAATCTGCTGCTATCCTTAACACTGTCATTGCCAATCGACTTGGCTGATGGTCCTTATGCTGAACCTAATTCATTTGAGTGTCCATATGTGATGAACGATGACCTTATTGCTGCAAGCACCGAGAGGGCTCACAAAGGGCCTGGCTTTACCAGGATTCGAACCGGCGCCCATGAAATCGTGAGTGGGGCGACTTAACCATTTGGCTATTAGTCACCCTATTATGATTATATAAATGTATCTTATTTTTTATAAGTTGATGTGATTGTTATAGAAAATACAATTATGAATGATATATAACTTTGCTAACATTATAGATAGTCTTTTAAAAATCACCGCGTTAAGAATTTATAAAGTTAAGAAGAAAATTTGAAAACTGTAATATTTTACCTATAAAAATATTAAAGATGTATCTGTTTTATACACCATTAACAAATTTTATTGCTATAAATAATGGTTTCTTATGAAGTGGATAATATAGAAGTGTTACGAGATAATATAAACATAATAACGTTCATAAAACTGGGATTTTCTTAATAAAACCAAAAATTTAGAACTTATTCAATCTTAAGACTAGAATGAAAAACATTTTTAATGCTTTAATGAAATGCGAATATATAAACTATAATTAACACTCTGATTAACTGTTTTTTTTTGCAATAAGTGATAATAATAATAACAATATTTATAGACAACCACAAATTAAATTTAAAAATGAAATAAGAAGTAGATAGATTTATATAAGATCTTGATTTTATTAATAAGATATAAATAAATAGGTATAAATTAGTTTGATTTATATTCATTTTAATGTCCTTTGGTGCGGTTTGAAAATTTCTGAAGAAATTATATATTAATTGAGTAAACTAAATAAAAAATCTTTGTATCAGTTTTTTGAAATAATATATATTTTTGAAATTTTTGAAATAAATATATTTTTTTTAATAAATGATATTTTTTCCTTTATCAAATCCGTTTTTGTGAATATTATGTTTTGTAACTATTTAGTATCTTGATTAGTCGGTTTGAAACAGGATATTGACGGAACTAAAACAATATCTCGCATAGTCAGGAGATAATGTTTTAGCAATATTTGTTACCATAATTGTATCCAAAACACTCTTTTGTGATTTATTGTACAAATATAACTTTGTGACATCGTTAACTCGGGTTAAATAGATTGGAACAATACCAACATTGATATAGTTTGATAAGTCTTTGTAGATACATTGATTTTATCCGAGGACGTTGGAATACGAATCATTCTAACAAATACATAGTGAATCTATTTGCCAATAGATTTTCATCTTAACTGATCAATAACTAATTTATTTAATGTAACGTATTGGTAGTAAATAAACTTTACCAATTAAGGTTGACTATTATATAAAATAAATCTAGTAAAATGTAGTCGATTTGCTTTTTAAGAGAAAACCTTCAAGGAATTGTAAATACTATAGCATAAATTAAATTATATCATAATAATATTTATTGCGATAATAAATTACAAAATAAAAAAACTTAATACAATAACTGAAATAAATAAAATAGAATTCTGAGTACTGTAAATTTATCATAAACTAATGATGCTATTTTCATGTTATTTCAGGTTTAAGTTGATGCGAAATAGTCATACTACAATAGACTATTCCATAAAATTGATGGGTGTAATTTAGTTTATTCTTCGACATATTTTAGCCACTTACTACAGTTACATTTGGCACAAATATTTTGGAAATTTATCGTCAACTTAGTAGTATGACAAGTGTGCTACTTTTATAAATTGATTATGTGGATCTACTAATTGATATATTTCTTCTATTCTTATATACCTTCGTCGAGTTAGAAATTTATGGTCGTATATATTTTCTATTTTGAAAGAATCATATAATCATAATTATAAAGGAACAATGTTTTTTTTTTAAATGAATATATATTTTTTCTTGTGGTTAAGTAAATAATGTTAACATAAATATTTGATTTAATATACAAGAAAGCTCGCATAATGCGGGTAATATCCCGGACTGTTTGAAACCGGACTAATGGAGGACGATAAAACCACACAAAAGAAAGAAAAAACAAACATTCATTTACAAAAGAAAATTATTTTCTGTGCTATATTTTAGAATACATTTGCCGATTATGTACTTTTCGGAATGATAGTTAAGAAAATAAATAGATAGCAGTGGCCGTGGTTCGTCTATAGATGCATTGGATGCGACGCAATTACAGCATCCATGGATGTTGTACTCTTGTACGCCACATACGCCTCATATGCTTGAATTTGGGGGTCCATGAAATGAAAAGGGGGGTCTACGATAGGAAACAGACTGGACATCATTAGCCGAGAAGATTTAAGATTAAACCTTACAAAACCTCTGATGTACAGCAAAGAAAGTAGTAGTTTTTAGTATTTCTTGAATTTAATTTTACTAATGAAACAATTAAACAAAAATGGATTTATCTAAATTCGACTATTTTATTTGTCTGTCGATGTTAAAAACATGTATCTAAATAATGATTTTTCATTAAAACAATGATGATTTCGTATAAGACTATGTGAACTATTTGAATATTGGCAAAGGGTGCTGGCAAAAATTCGATTTTATTTACGTGAATTGGGGGATTCGGAGTCCCGATGTTGTGTTGTGCTATGCTGCTGCTGTTAGTGCTGGTGGTATATTCATTATTAATTCTTCCTGCGGCTTCAAGGGGAGGCCTGC
>NW_017099330.1:59580-64748 GCF_001412225.1 Nicrophorus vespilloides
GGTTGAGCCGGGACCGGCGGGACGGGTTGAAGCGGTTGGCGGCAGTAATTCGTAGCCAGTTTTTCGTCGTCACGTCGTCCGTAACGAAAATAGTTGCGACAATTGCGCGAGAGCTTTTGCACGACTTGTTTTGGCCCCTTTCCGGTTGCCAAGTCGTTTCCCCCCTCATATTTATTACACCCCCGAGGTCCAGAACGGCACGACTAAAATGTCCAAGTAAAACATGCACAAATTAAGAGTAGACGGAAGAATGAGGAAATTACCGAATCATCAACGTAATAATTTCCATTTACCTTACTTGTTATATGTAACGTTTATAATGAATTTGGCCTATGTCCATTTATCAAAATAAAAAACTGGAACATTCGTTTTCATCTGGAAACCTTTCACAGTTAAATGAACGTTTTATGTTGTACGTAATAATTAATGCAAATTTAATTATTTTAACTTGTATGTACTACAGATGGGTCAGAGTGACCCACCTGATATTTGTTTTGATGCGCATACTATTGTAATTTAATTGTGGGGGTAACCTTCTAGCTATTCCAATATTTTCTACTGTACTTTTCAGTAGAAGCAAAGCAATCGCGGCGGTATTTATTATATTGTAGAATGTATTTCGGGTCAAAGCTTATAGCAAATACGTTCTTGAAATATCATCAATATTTGGATTAGCAAATACGTTCTTGAAATATCATCAATATTTGGATTTCAAAGTGGAATAACTTTAATTCTGATATTCAGTTATGGTGCATATTGTGAATGAAAATACAAAAAAATCTGATGTCATGCACACGATGAAAAAGTTGTCTATACATTTATTTTATTGTATATTAAATATTATTGAGGTCCATTAGAGTTATATATCAATCCTTTCTAGGTATTCTTTGATAAAAGAAGTAGGACGTGCGTTGTGTAAACCAAATATGCATGATGGAATTTGCAATCAAAAGATTTCTCAAAGTTTTAAAATTCTGATTGCAAATATCATGGATTCCTACATCGAAAAGGAAGAGGTGTTTTTTGACATATGCAAGACACCAATTTGTTGTATTTGCTTAAAAGAAATCCCGGACTGATTAAATGATAATAATTAATATGTGTTTATTGTAAAAATAAATCATTTGTTCTATTATTGAAATATTTAATAAACGGGTCATATTGGACCAGTCTTATATTTTTATTTATCAGTAGTAGTTGTGAGGTTATTTGAATTCAGAACAATTTAATGCATTCTTAAATTGCATTACCGGTAGAATGTATTGGAAGACCTGGAGCAAACCTTTCAAAATAAGGTGAGTCTTTTTATAAGAATTCATTAGGAGGTTTATGTATTAAACTATCTGTCTAAACCCGGAGAGCCAAAAAGGTAAAATATATAATTAAGTCGTGGCCACATCAATTAACAAATAGATGATTGCGTCTAAACGTTTAAACCTCGATCTTTGATCAGGGGTATTTGTAATTACTATTAATGAATATTATTGTTACATAATCAGTTAAAATTGGTAGAAAAATAATAACAAAAATGAGTTAAATATATTCTAAAAGATATAATGTTAATTTCGAAAGAAGTTTTACGAAACTTCCGAAATATGAATTATAAAGAACAGTGGCTGTATTAATTAATGACTTTCCAAAAAAACGTTTGCACAAAAACAGCGTATTTCTATTAATAGATTCGAAGAGTAAAATCAGTTATAAATATTATAAAGATTATATCCAAATTATTTATTAGAAGATGGCTGCGATGATGAAACATGTGTCGAAGAAGAAAATCAAGCCATAGCTTAATAATGCTATGGAAAAAAATAAGTTAGAAATGAGTTTTGTAAAAATTAGAAAACCAGATTAAACCGGTTTTGTAGAAAATTTTAGATTTGAAAACTAAACCGCATAGGTTCGCGAGAAGAATGTTCGCTTTCCGACAAATAAACGGGTAAAACGGAAACTTAGCGTTGTTACTTTTAGAACAACTATTAGGCATGGATTGGTTTGAGAAACGAGGTTCAACTGCATTGCATATAATTTCAATGAAATTTGAGAATATTTACTATAATACTTCAAACACTTTCTTACTTTAATTATTATGCAAAAAATACAATTATACAATCATATTTTCTGTATATGTAAAACAAATTTTAATATTTTTTGCCAATTTATTATATAAATTTAAGTATACAATCATTTCAAATATATTTATATTATATGCTCAAAAATTATTATAAAAAAATAGGCAAAAGTAAACTTTCTCATAATATTAAATTAATTTTGTTCACTGAATTAGAATCTTCATAATTAGATGCGCTTTGTACATCTATGTATATACTTGTATGTGAGAATATAAAACAATATTTACTTTTAATTACAGCGGTCACTGGCCTTTTGCATATTATTACAAATCAATATTTATTTAATATGGGCATAACTTACATCTACCGTGTAATTAAATAAATACTAATATTTACCTTTTAGACATTACATTTTCTACAATGTATTATAATTAATATTTGGATAAGGGCAGGAAGATTTATAACCATTAGCCTTTTGTAATAATTGATCTTTTTTATTATTATGATTTTATAATATTGCGTCCTATTTGGTTATTTTCTTTCATAAAGCTCACCTACTTTTTGCCTGAAACCAATTATTCTACGTACGTATTACGTTGAGTTTGACATTGACGTTAACGTTATGCATTGGACCGTGAATGTCAACGTCAGCCAATGCAATTGCTGAGCGCTCACGTCGATTCACAATCAAACGTGTAGCTTTCCACGTTGATCAGTTTATATTTAGATCACTTCTTATAAAATTTAATCTCTAACTTTATTATCCAAATTTTCAAGTTCTTATTAATATTTTGTGAACTTACATAATTCTTAATTTGTTATTTGTATGAGAAAATATTTTATAAAACGGAAATAATATAGACGCAAAATACCGTATAAGCGAGGAAATGTAGCAGAAAAATTGCCGAACATGCAAAATGCAAATGAAAATAAAGTGGGTTGCTGTGAGGAGAATAAATTGACTACCACTCCATCAATGAAATGAATTACTTTGGAAACTATAATTTATCTATAAAAATTACAAAATAAAAACAAAAATAATAGATATTTACTCAATTCGTAACTCTTTGAAGTATTTTAGATTTTTTGTTTGTTTATTATAAACATTTTTTTTATTACTCTGTTACAAAAATATATCCTAGGTACTTCATCTTGCCTCAAGACTATATCATACTTCCAAATTCCTTATTTATTATGTGTCGCCCGCTCACACATTTCCCAAATATCCAAATTTTTTAAAGTATAAAAAAAAGATTTTCAATCGTTAATTTTTTTTTTTAAATTTGAACACCGATTACAGTTGAATTGATTAAACCACAGCAATATGTGAATGAATACTCGCTACATTCCCCAAACATCCAACTTTTATAAACATCTTTTGCCACTGGGAAATTGTAATACTTACCATGATTTAATTTTAAAATAGATTAGGTTATACAGCAATACTTGGCATAATGCGGTTTCAAATAACGCGTATTCATAATATGTTTTGAAAATTTCATAATGAACTATTTTTTATTTGTAATAACTAAATATAGACAATTTTAAAAAATAGTCTATATAAATTATAGTTTTTTCACTATATAGTCAAGTTTCTTTTTGTGCCGTTTATTTTGATTGCGGTTTTAAGGTTCTCGTTTAATGCGGTTTTAACCAGTGCGGGATATTATAGTAACCTAGCACACGCACTATGCGAGGTTCTGATGCATTATTACCTTGAATTACGATCAATTATTATTCAGCAGATGAACTTTAACAATTTATTTATTCTAGATAATGATTATCTTAAAACTAATAATAGTTTAATTAACAATTTTAATCCTAAAGTTATTATGTCGATTACTAATGATTGTTTAATTAATAAAAAATACTTAAAAAAAAGTAAAATTGAATAATTTGTAATGAATAAATAACCATAAAACAATGAAGTTTCCAACATAAATAGACTGACAAAAGCAGCAAAAAAATCAATTTAATTCTATGCTTCTGGCTTAAAAAAAAATATTTTTGATACTTTTTTATTTGCTTTTAAATCATCTGGATAAAATGAATGTTTTAATGGTAAAATAACGTACTTTTTGTTGTTGCTATATGTGTGTCCATACTGTATGAATTCGTTTCATTTTTTCCTCGTCTAGCGCTTTCAAACTTTACTTCATAATATTATTCGAAATAATACTACATAGAAAAATTGCGCCGCGCGATAAACCAGTTATATAATATTGTACATATAATATATTATATAATATTCAAAGAGGAGAAGTAAAAGCGTAATGAATTCATACAGGGAAAATGTATTTATTAAAAGGACCGGGGCTTTCCGACGTCGTCCGCCCCGCCGCGGATTTTCATTTCATCAAGATTTAAGGCTTTTAATGGATTTAATTTATGCACCGCGGAAAAATAAATATAAATTTAATTATTTTTGCGGCATTTGCATTGGGTGGAAATAATGGCTCTCTAATTCCAATCCGTTCCTCGATTTCACCTTTTTTTTTGGTTTTTTTTATTCCTATTATCTGCATGAAAGTATTAATTTTCATCCGGATTTTTATGCTAAAAGATTTCAGCTACATTTTTTAGATATTGCAGTAGCAAATTGTATTTTATCAACATTCTATACAAAGTACATTTTGTGTGGAATTTTGTACAAAAGTACAGAAGTGTCTCGAATAATGTGGATTCATTATAGTACTGTTTGAAATTTTCAATTTTTTGACTATACATAAATTAAACAACACAAAAATACAAGTCTTCCAGAAAATTCATTAATTTTGTTTGGCGAAATTTTATGCGATTTAGTGATTGAATAGAGTTAAAAAAAAACTCAAAACCAACCAATTCATTTTGATATGAATTAAATAAAACTACTGCTATACAGTCAATAAATTAAATATCAAAATAATAAACGAAAAAAACATAGTTTACAACATAAAAACTTTTCATTCATGTTGTATTTTGGAGATAAACTAAATAAACTGAAAAATTGACAACATATATTACAATGGGATTATTGATAATCCTTGATGTGTTAATAAAGTTCATTTTATATATTTTTTTTATAATCGAGGACTTTAAAATAAACAAAATAAAAAT
>NW_017099331.1:0-19518 GCF_001412225.1 Nicrophorus vespilloides
CAGATAATCAAATGTTAATAAAACCACAGTGGAATAATAAAATCATCATCAGGAAAATTAAAAATCGATACCCATTTAGTACCGAAGCTACAAACTTTTTATTCAAACAAAATAAAAAAAAAACTATGAATAAATTAATTGTTTGTATTCAAAAAAACAACCTTCATACTAATGAAATTTAACATAAGCACAAAAATTAAAATTTTGAATTGAGATATTATCGATTTATAAAAAAATATATCTTTATAAAAGTTAATTACTTATACAAAAATAAATGGACAAAACTCATTTCAAATCAAATGAAATAAAAGTTTGTACAGATTATGTAAAATCATTATCCAATGCTTTGTAAAAAGCAACAGATGAACAAAATTTTGGTTCAGAAACTTCCAATACAGTAGTAAATAAATTAAAGAAATATTTGAACAAATTATGTTCACTTTGGATTATTTACTTATTCTCGTATTAATCATATTTGAAGACAATCCTTTTTTTGTCAAGTGGATTAGAGTATGTTTAATGTTAACAACACATTTAAATTTGTAATATTTATAGTTTTTATTTATATAGACTATAAGGCAAAACAAGTAGACCAATAATAATTTGACAATTTAATTGGGAAAGTTACAACAAAAAAGTAGTATTTCATTCAAGTATTTCCATGGAAATCGAATTGTAAACAATGTATCATATCTCAACTTGAATGTTTATATAGAATCTGTTAAAATATATTTAGAATTTCACGACAATTACCGAATAATTTAGACTAGTTTAAATTTAAAAATAATCAAAATAAGTTTAGAAACAAAAGCAGAAAAACGAGAGCAAACAATTTTAAGCAAAATAATTTAAAATTATTACATAAATTATTATTATTTTCTATTTAAATTTGGATAATATTTATTATCAAGCTTCCAAATGAGGAAATTTATGTATTAGAAATTGATTGAAAATCAATTTAAAAATTAGTTACTAAAAATATTTTTCAAATGGTGTCTTTGTCAAAACTTATGTAGTTGAAAAAAACTAGTAATTTTTTGTATTTGTTATTCAACTTTTGAAAAGAAACTATAAGAATTTCTTAATAAATTGTCTTTCCATTTGTTGATGTTTTTTAAAAGAAATTAAAGATAATATATATATATCACTAAAAATATTTACTAAATATTAGGTAATAACTTGTTGAAACTGAACTGCGAATAATCAAACACAAATAGATTTTCACAAATAAAATAAATACTTTGTACAGTTTATCATACAATCAAAGTACATCAGATTTCTTGCGGCAATCAAAAGTGAACGACCTGAAGGATGTCTCCATCCGGAGAAGTCGTGTGGCCATTCATTCCCATCACATTAAAAACAGGTTACAGGTAAGAAACAAACTATAAACGAGAAAATAAAATTGTATACTTTCTAGATCAAACAAGACTATCTATGAAATGAATTTTCTCCCAAAATGATAATAACTTTTAAGATTCAAACTATCCGAAAAGTTCTTCAACCAAATTTAATAAAAAAAAGAAGGAAAGAGAAGCACAGAAAAACAACTTCTTAAATATTTATACATTTGTGTCTTCGTTTCGACGACAGAAATGCAAATGTTAGTTCCTTTTAAAAGCTGAATAAAACACGCTCGCAATTAACAAGCGACGGAATTAATTTATTACGCTGTAATTACCATGCGCGGAGGGGGTTGCAGCAGGGAAGGAGGAAGAGGCCATTATTTATTTCGGCCATTTATTTTAATTTTCTTCAGTTTCATATGCGATTTGCATAAAACGCAACTCGATTCAACTTCTATTTTCTTTCTTCCTTATTTTTTTTGCGGAATGCACAAATCTAGGAAAGGAACGATAATCATCATTAATAAAATTAAATTGAAATTTATTCTACCCCAAAGCTACCCCAAGTTATTATCGCATATTTATTTAAAATAAACTTTTTTTTTGTATAATATTTTAGTAAATAATTTCGATTTGATTCGTTTTAGATTGAAGGAAGTAATCGGTGTTCATTGTTAAATTCAACTTTAATAGATGAACAATCTGGATTAAACTAATCCTAGTAAAGTTTAGAAAATATGTTCACTAATTAAATTAATAAAAATTATCATTGTTAAAGATTTTAATTATCATTGTTACAAGATTTTAATGATGTAAACAAAATATAGTTTTAGTAGAAAATTACGAAAATTAGAACTATTAGCATTAATGGATCAAAAAAAGATTGATTGTAATGTAAAAAGAACTTTATTATTAGTAAAATATAAGTCCAAAAATGATAAATCTATGGTTGACATTGCAAGTATGGCTTTCAATAATTTTAAGATATTTTTTTTCTTCCTCTAACATCAAAATCAATAGACTTGACACTTATATTAACGAATATATTTAAGTACATATATGACTATAGTACCAATCTTCAAATGATACGTGTCAAAATTTCATGACATTCTGGCAATGAGTTTACAAGTCACAGTGGTTTTAGTGATGCCAGCTTTGTAATTTTCAAAACAATAGATTTAAAAGAATTTCGTGTGTCGGTTACACAATGTTAAACTTGACAGTGGTTGCCAATTTGAAGTTATTTTATCATATTTTGTATGAATATTTGGTAGAAAATTTTCAATGTAAAGCAATAATTTCAAAATATAATGATGCTATACGACAAAACGAATTATTCATCTATTATTACAGATAAAAATATGCTGTTCGATTAAGGTGAAGTATCAAAAAGGACAAAAAACTGTTGTCCGCGACGTTTAAATATCAAAAAAAGGACAAGAAAAGACCAAAAAATATTTCTATTTCTCATTGCTATTACTATCAGTTATTTTTTTATATTAAACATGAAACATATAAAAAAACATATAACAATTGGATAATAATTTTTTTTTAAATCTAAAATAGCAATTATAGCAAATATTTGAAAAACCTCGCTAGAAGATATTTCAACCAATAAAAAGAAACAATAATTTGTTAAGATTCAAACAAAAATTAATGTTAAAAATTAATAAATAATTAAATTAAAAAAATAATTACTGGACTTATCAAATAAAGAAGCAAATATATAAACATGTCGAGGAAATAATTTTTTTTTTAATGAATTGGATTTTCACTCTTAAATAAAATTATTATTTGGATATGAAAAGTACAAAAAAGTATTTTAAAGTTGCATCAGAAAACAATAAAAAAAAAAACATTATTTGTTTCGCAAATAAACATACTTCAATCACAAATATTGATGAATTCCAAAATTTTATTTTATTTTTATGAGCAAATACATTTATATTATAAATACCATTAAAGCTACTGCTTTAGGCTTTAATGAAATGGGGATCAGACAATAATACAAAACAAAAGACGAATTACTGAAGGGTAATTGTATTAATTGATAACAGTTCGATTGTAGCGAATTAAATAGTCGAGATGGTATTTGGATGGTAGTGTAGATGCCGAAACGGCATTAATCACCGCAATAACAAGGGTTTTCTTATGGAAGGGTCGTCCTCCTACTATTAATTCCATTGTTATGAGGTATTAGTTTGTGCTGGAGGTTGTAGGGTGGAAGTCCCGTCTCTTCAATCTCCACGATCCGAACTATATATATATATATATACTATTATACCCCGAAGCCAGAAATGTTTGGTTTACTGATGGAACAGCAGCAATATGTACTGGACGAAACCGCAAATATCTCAAAATAGAAGGCAATAAGAGCAAATATTGAAGCCGTGACAAATAGCTCCAATTAGTCCGACCAGTATTGAGAGAATAAAAAAAAAGTATCAATTCTTATTGAATCGAATCCTCATTTGGAACGATAAAATCTAAACCTGAGGTCTCTTTAATGATAGTCCAGATCCCAAAAAAGTATAGACAATATAATAAGTTTCAATTTTTTTCAAAATTGCCAAGAAAAAATAAATTGCAAAGATTCAAAATAAATTGAAAATTGTTATTAACCCAAAAAAATGGCTATTGATGTTCAAATAATGTTCGAAGTAAAAATATGCAACAAATTGTTCTACCGAGTGTAAAGTAGCTCGAGTATCACACCAGAATAAATTTTTGAAAACCTGATATAAAAATGTTTATTCATAATTTAGATTTAGTTTGTTATTTGTGTGTACAAAAAGTTTTAGAATGTAATATTCACAATATATGAAACCTAAGGTTTTTAGGTAAGATTTGATAGATTCACAGAAGGCAATAAAATACCTTGGTGTTATAATAGAAGCAGCCTCACGATTGGAAGCAGCCTCACACAGAAATTGGCGGAGCGCGCAGAAGATGCTGTCACAGCAATAATCAGGATGTTGCCAAATATTGGAGGGTCTAATCAACGTAAGAGGAGACTGTTAGGAACAGTTGCATAGTCCCTAAATGTTGTACGAAGGCAAAAGCCATGTACGAAGCAAAACTACCCTGGAACGAGCACAGAGAAATGGAGCAATGATAGCAAGCTGTGCATATGCAACCATATTCTTTGATGCAGTCCATATATTGGAGTTCAATCAAAACAATAGAGACAGAACAAAAACAGAAAGGCCGCACGAGCACGAACAATGGCAAGAAAAGTGGCAGAGCAGCATTGAGATCATTGACACAAACGTTGATCACAAACATTGTAGAGTGAACGAGACGGAAATACGGTGAGGTAACTTTCCACTTGACAGGCTTTTCCAGAACATGGATGTTTTGCAAAGTAGAAAAGAAAAGCGATCCAAAGTGTTGGTACTGCCAAGAGGAAGACGACCCTAAACACACCTTTTTTAGGTGCTGCCGCTGGGTGACGAGGAAGCACTAAGCCGAAAACCCTGGTGAGCATCACGCTTCAAAGCCAGGTGAGGTGGAACGTGGTGGCTGGCTACATCATGTGCGTATTCAGATAGAAAAAATGAGGCATCTAAAACCGAAGATGACTCTGTAGCAGTGAAAGAGAGAGGACAAATCAAGTTCTTGTATGGTTAGTTTCCTGGTCCCGCAAGTCTGCTCGAAACGCCCGCTTCTGTGGTTTTAGTGTTGTAAGAATCGCACAGTTTATACAGGTAGGACAGAAACCTAGCATAGAGCAAATGCTGGCTTGATCCCGATGTTCAGTATGTCCTTTGATCCTTTTGGAGTTTGAATGAAATAAATAATGGTCCAAAGGAGAAAATAATCCCAAAGAAGTATAGATTATAATAATTGCTATTACTATGTGATTTAAATAAAATTTATGGAAATGTTTGTAAAAGTATTTCATGCGTTTCATCTCCTACAAAAATTGACAGCTTGCTTCTCCAAAGTATGAATAAATCTTTTATTAATGGACTCTCCTCTTCTCATTCTTCAACTTCCCCCTTTTTTGTTTCTTTTACTTCAAACTCTTTCTCATCTCTCGCGATCTTTCGTTCCCTTTTTCGGAAACGAAAATATTTACTTTCGGTTTTAATATTAATTGTATTTTTAAGCCTCCAATTCCGTATCGGTAATTGGAATCTCTCCGAAGCTCCGACGGGGAAAAGCATAAACTTTACAACACAACTAAAGTTGTTATACTTCTTTATCTTCTCTGCTGCTGCCTGCACCTTCTTTTTTCCTTTCTGCCTCCAAAAATTACAAATAACAGAAAACGTAGATATTACTTCAAGAAGTTAATGGAATCCATACCAATAAATAATGAATACAAACTGTAAACACATCAAAAGCCAGAAGTAGCGAAGAAAAAAAAAGTATGTAGTAAATACATCAACTACTCAAATCAAGTTGGAAAAAAAAATAAGTTTTGTATTAATTTAGTCACGCAATTTCTGATTTGAAGAAGAAACGAAGGAATAGAAAAAATATATTGATTTACATATAAATCAACAAGAAACTGAGAATTAACAATAGTTGATAGTGACTGAAATATGATAGTGGATAGCCACAGAAAGATTGATCTAATTTGGAAAAATTAAAGATTTCAAAAGAATATTTTAACAATTTTAGAGGATATTATTTAAAAAAAATATCAATAAATAAATCAATTTCCTTAATAATCAAAGACAAAAAGCTTAAGATTTATCAGTACAAAACAAAAAATAATGGTAAGATACAGATACAGATTCAAAACAATAAAAAATGTAAGAAAAATTTAATTGAAAAGAAATAGCATAAAATATAGATTCAAAATAAATAATTCTATTAAAAATGTGAATGAAAAAATGTACGTGAGTTCACAAATTTAATGCAATAAAAAATGTCCTGAAAGATTGCCAAGAAAACAAGGAAAGTGTATTTTTCAATAAGAAATGAACGTAAGATATACAAATTCATAACAGAAAATTGTTATAAAAATTTCAACGAAATAATACGTGAATTTAAAAGAAAATATAAAAAAATTTCCTTGAAAAAGATCAAATTAAAAACAAAGAAAATTATAATGCAAATTTAGAAACAGTTTCAAAACAAGGAATGTATATAATCATATTTTCAACAAAATATAAAACAAATAATATTTATGAGAAAAATAGTAAATTAGCTTTTATTCTGATTTTTCGCCGAAAGTCGTCAAAAGATGTGAAAATACTGCTACGTCAATTCCATTCTAACAGATCGAACATAAAAATGATAACAATAGGAATGAATTCTAAATAATTTGCCCGAAATATCAGCAAAAAGAATTATAAAATAAAATCATGAGATTTCGATAATAAATCTAGTAAATGTATAAATTCACCAACGGTTTAAAATATTTGCAATTTGAAATAAATACATGTTTATAATGACATTCCAAAAATAATTAATTTATGTCAATTACACACAAATTACATAAATTGAGATATTTTTTAAAAAAAGTTTTTAAAATATATTTAAATTTTCAAGTTCACATTATTTATTCACTAAATTGGATTTTTTTTAATAAACTTGATATGTGATAATTCACATTTACAATGGTCCCTGGTAAAAATAAAATCAAATATAATCAACATATAATCAATACGTGATATAGCCAGAAAAATAAAAATCAAATAGAAAATGTATTAAATTTTGTAAAAAAATTATCTCAAGATGTAAATAATATACAATAACTGTTAGAAAACGAGAATATAGTTTAAATTTGAACATTAATTAATTGATTACAGTATGAGTAAATTTGATAAATTTTAGAAATAAACATCGACATCAACATCGAATAAAAATGTATATAAAGAATATAAATAAAAGCTTACAATTAAAAACAATTATTTTTGAATTACCGCGACATTTACATAAATCAAGTGGGAGGCGAAGGAAAAATTATTATTCTGATTAAAAAAACTTTTGTGAATAATTGCAAATACAACTGGAAGCAATTAGTTTCTAGTCTCGAGATGATTCATAAACTAACTTTTCGATAAAAAAAACAAAGCGAGATTCAACGCTTTCCAGAAAAATCAGTTTATAACAAAAATGTTTTTGCTGTTTTAATATGAAGTTGTAACAATCACAGTAGAATAAATCTGTGTCGATGCAATTTTTGAAACTGTTTCAACTGAAATATCGGCCCTTATCTCTTCGGGAATAAAAAAAAGTACCCTTCACGAGTGGTGGAAAGAAAAAGAGACGGCGCATCGAACCGCATTTATTTCCTCCTTTCGTCGCCTACTAGTATTATATTTTTTTCCCCTTCTTTTCGTGGCAGAAAACTGGGAATGATTGAGGACGCTCTCAACTTGTCACCTTGTCGAGTATTACTTTCCACGTTTATTTATCTAATCCCGCGCTCCTCGCATTCAACAATCATCACTTCACGATCAATCAAACCATCCTCGCTCGAATAAGGGAAAAACCATTTTGCACGGAAAATTCAAGCTTTTTTTATTTATTTATTTCTCTCAACTTTCCAATAAATAGACGCAATCATCGCACGAAACTAATATAACCAATCAGAATTATAAAAGTACAAATAATAAAATATTCGAAACTATTTGTGTTTCTTTTA
This sequence comes from Nicrophorus vespilloides, assembly GCF_001412225.1. NCBI lineage: Eukaryota > Metazoa > Arthropoda > Insecta > Coleoptera > Silphidae > Nicrophorus > Nicrophorus vespilloides. The sequence continues at coordinate 7,951 of NW_017099331.1, forward strand.
TGTTTATATAGTATAAAAATTAATAACATGAAACCATCAAAATGGAAACAAAAGAATGTTTTTTTTTTCTAAATTTTTAAAAGCCTGAGAAAAAAACTCTACAAAAATAAAACCTTTGTAAAATCGACATTTATCAATAATTTAAAGAAATAATATTAAACCATAAAAATAGAAACAAAAATATAAATATTTATTCAGTGTAAACACTGAAATATATATCTTCTGAAAATTTTACAACTTTCAACATTTTTTTTTATATACATTTTTAGAAACCTTTATTTTATATTGTAAACCAAAAATTTATAATTTGATATTTATATTTTGATGAGAAAAAAAATTGAAAGCGATATTGTATTCGAAAATTAAACAAATATTGATTACAGAAAAAATGCAATTTAAAAACTAGGAGTATTACTTTTCATATAGATTTAAAACCTGAAGAAACTAGGAGTTTTATTTTTCATGTATATTACTAACCTGAAGAAACTAGGTTAAAATGTAATAAATATAAATCATGAAAATAAATCGGAATGATTTAATAATTTTAATAAATAAACAAAATGAAACCATCAAATTGTAAATGTTTCAGTGAAAAACTTAACGATTTTTATGAAAAGAAAGTTCTCTTTATGTGAAAAAAATATTCATAAATTGTAATATTTGAAGACAATACATGTTTCCATATAACTTATCCAATTATAGTAGATATTATGAAAATATAAAATAAATCGAAATGATTTGATTATTCAAATTCTATAGTCGATAATGGAAACGACAATGTAAATATCAAGGTTTCGATAGTGAACACATTTTCACATCATAGTCACTAGTTAGTACTAACAAAAATAATTTTTATTTATTTTTAACAATTTATTTTACTGCTTTTATTGTTTCAAATATTGTATATGTGAACACTAATTGTTTCTAAGGATGATTGCGAAAAAAGTTGCCTATTAACGTTATAAGTATTTTGTGAGAAAATTATGAAATATTTCAAAGGCTGATCTTCTCCAACTGAAGAAATAACAAAATTTTTATATAGATATTTAAAATCCAAGAATATTTTTTTTATTATTCCATGTAAAACCATAAACCTTTGATTTAGAATGACAAAAATTGTAAATCATAAAAAAATCAATGAATCAATAATTGCAATTGCAAGTATTAAAGTGTTTAGAAGGAAAAGCAGACTTTTACAAAGGTCATATTCACAGATAATTTAAAATTCTTTACAAAAAAGTAACATGCTTGAGCTGAGAAATCAGAACCATAAAGTTATTTTTATGAAACTTGAAGAAAGGAAATTATCAAATATAAACCATAAATAAATAAAAAAAAAAGTTAATATGATTACATAAAAATACATTTTGTAAGAATATTTTGATTTAATAAATTAATATAATTAAGGAGAATTCAGAAAGTAATCAATAAAATAATAAGTGTAGTAAAAAAAATGCACTAAAACCAAAACAAAAAACCTGTGAAAATTTTAGTTTAATTGAAAGTTGCATTCAGTTTTTTTTTATTGTAAGAAACTGGAGGACGGCCGCACCTTTTCCGGTGAAATACGTTTGAACTTAAAAGAGGGCATTTAAAAGATTTCATTTAAATTCATTTGAAATGGTAATAAGGCAGATCCGCCATGAATAAAAATTATATTCCTGTGTTCCGCCATTCTTTTCGCTCCTTATGCACTCCTTTCAAACTCTCTTTCCTTTCCTTATCCTCACCTCCCCAACCCTAAAACCTAGTTGCCAAAAAAAAGAAAAATTTCCACCTTTAATTAATTTTCCTTCCTCGGAAAACGGAAAAACTAACGATTCCGCAGCTTGAAAATAATAGAGTCCGGTATTTACAAACGAGTCCTCTCTTCCTTCTCTTTAGGATATGTAAATTGTCTGTGGAAGGATCAAAATAACTCGAAACGTAATACTATTGAATATGATGATGATAAATGGTTTGTATTCAATTGCGCTTTGAACTTCGCGAAAACAAGAATCAATGATTTATTGACCAAAATGTTCGAAATGGCTACGCTTCTAATAGAGCTGTCATGAAACAATTACACAATATTTGCGCGAATTTTTCAGCCGACGCCCGAACTTTTCAAGATCATTAATAACGCAAAGAAAGGTTGTTTCTATAAGGCACCCACAAACTATGGATGAAAAATTATTCTGTTTGCGATTTGTACAAAAGTTCAAAACAATAATACGCCGAATTCTTCTCCTATGAAAACCGTACAAAAGGATTTTCGAAGGGTCGCACTATAATTGCGACTTGTAATCCTGGCGGAATCTGCAGGCGGAAGAGATAAAAAAAAGTTTATATATATAGAGGAAACAGGAGCATATTTGGTCCTGTGACCTGGAAGGATTCAATACCTGGAATCACGCGACCAGAACAAATCGAGAATTCGTTGGTTTGCGTTTTGATTCCTCCTATCCGCCACCAAAAAAACAAGTCACACAAAAAACAACCTGCATTTTCAACATTCCTCCCCGCACAAACACAATTATCGGACAAATAAAAGGATAAGAAAAAGAAATCACATCGTGATTTGAAGAAAATATGATAATCTTCAAATAAAAATTACTTTGAAATGAAACATCAATAACAAAATTATTCCACAAAAAATAAAGTTTTCAGGTAAACACTAAGTCTACATTCGTTTCTTGAAAATAAAGTAAGAATATTAGAATTTGTATATCATGTTTATGATGTCATTAAAATTGTTAATAATCTTCCTTTAAAGTATTGAAGAGTGACCAAATCCATTTATGACATGATTGTATTGGATTTGAAATTTCAAAATCTGCAAAGTTGCAAAATAAAATGAAAATAACAGAATTCATATTTTGATAAAAATTAAATAAATAATTTGGTCTTTAAACTAAAGATTCAATATACAATTCCAGGTGAAAACTGTTGAAAATGTGACAACACAAAAATAAATGTGTTCCATTGAATTTCCTTGATTCAAAGATTAACAACATATCGAAAATCAAATTAACTATAATTCTAAAAACGTTACTATCATTTTTATAATTTAGACATTTAGAATCTTCGAATAAAATAGATTTAACTTATTTTATTTTGTTCGCCGATTTTATTTGTTTCGCCGATTTAAAAAAATCTATTTGTTAATTTTAACTTTAAAGGATAATTTTAAGAATTGAAAATATTTTGTTTCCAGCATTGAGGAAACTAGAAAATAAATAATCGAGACAATTTGTAAAGACTTCAAAAATTGTATATAAAAAAAATGCTTAAAATTTGAAAATTTAATGCATTCATGTGTTAATCATGAAAACAGTAAAGATGATCAAGTATATTACTAAAAGATTTATGTAAAAATTAATTAAATAATTATCAAAAAGTATAAGACACAAACATCATATTAAATTATCCAATTTATCACTGATGAAAGGATATTCGACAAACTTCAAAAGAAAACGTAGGTGATTTTAAGAAACGAAACGTTGCAATAAAAAATTCGTGAATTTGAACACGTAATAAATAGAACAAAACGTAACGTCAGAATCGATAAAGAATTGGTGCAGAAAACATAATCATTATTGAAATTGCAATAATCACATTATATTCAGATAATGAATTATAAAAAAGATATTCGAAAAACTTCAAAATAAATTTGGGAAATAAAGTTAATTTTTGTAATTCAAATATATGAAATGATCCACGCTATAATAGGTTATAAGTCGCATCTTTCCATTCTAAACTGTCTGTAGAAGTCGACATAACGTTTTAAAAAAGGTCTTCGATAGTTTTGTGTTTAGTGAATCCAGTTGAGTGTTAGAACGTTCCAAAATGGAATTAAAAAAAAGAGAAAATTCGATACATTCGGCCATAAAAATTGTGTTGTTTATTGTGTACTATATTGGGTCCAATATAGTATAGTATCGAATGCAACAGCAAAGCATTGGTTCCAACGCTTCCGTCCTGGTAATATGGATGTCGAAGATGCGACACGCTCTGGTAGGCCAATCGTCGAAAATATTGATAAAATCATTCCTCAATAATCATTTAGAAAAAAAAGACAAAATTATTAACAATTGTGGTTAAATGTTAAACATCGTTATGTCACATTTGTGTTTTAAAAAATTTAGAAAGTTTACCAATGCGAAACATTCTAAAAATTTCGATTATGTTAGAAAGATGAAAATAATTATAATCAAATGAATGTTATTACAAAAACATTATAACAGAGTAAAAACAAAGCAACAATCTTTAAGATCGATTATTGTAAAGAAATGTTATCAAAAAATTATGTTTAGAAACAAAAAACATGTAAAATGGAATGAACAATTGTTGGTAAAATTTTATGTAGCATTTAATTACTCTGGTAGGCCAATCGTCGAAAATGTTGATAAAATCATGGAAATCTTGCACCCGCATGCGAGCACTTATTCCATTGCCCAGGAACAGAAGATTAGCCAGAAAACTATTTTGGAACCACATTTGCTGGTCTCAAGCCTGGTGTCGATTTACGGGAGACTAAAGGCTCAAAACTTTTTACCCAGTAAATAAAACTAAATAGTAAATAAGCCCGAAAATAGTAAATCCATTTGGATCAGATAAAAAAAAAATGGATAAAGGGATGCATAGAACGTTGCGTAATTCAAATAACGCAATGATGATGAAAGTTATTATTAATAATGGCGATACACGCCGCAATTTGTATACCAGTTGGAATTATCATTTTATGGAGATTGGTTGCAAAACTAATTTTGAGGATGTCGTTGGATTTATAAATTACTGCAAATTGGACGCAGCCAGTCTCTCCAAAATATAAATCAATATTATGTGAATGAATGAATATGAATTCACGAAAATATCCATTACACAAGTAACAAACATAACTAGGAACAACAGAGCACAAAATAAGTGAAAAAATCCATTTTATAAACAAATAAATTTATCGATTTGCCGTATATTGTAATGAAAGAAGTAATATTATCATTTGCTAATGACTTAGAAAAAGAATTAAACATTAAAAAGATGAGCGGCGGATATATCCGTCAAGAGACTACGCAAAGAAAGCATAAGAAATTTTAATAATCTCATATTTTAGAGACAATTGCTGCACTAATTTCTCCAAAACATAATCAACTTATCAATATAATAAATGTATTACAAAAAATATTCCATCAATCAAATTTATATTGTTTGGTTTAGAAATTAATAACAAATTTCGTTGGAAAAGAATGCAATTCGTACTGCAAACTTTAGATGCGAATAATAATTGGAAGTTGCAAAATCTTTGGGTCATTTTATTTGTAATTGGATTCTAACTAGTGACAGAAATATATTTAACAATCAAAGCGTGCACTATAAACATTATTGGTTTGAAATAGAATTGAAAACTTTCAATAACAAGCAAAATTAAAAGAAACAATCTTAAGAAATATTCATTTATATATAGTATTTTATATTATTCGTCAGGAAGTGAAAACAAAAAAAAAATCAGAATTTTAAGAAATATAGTTTTCTTAATGAAAGTAATATTTATATTTGAATATGTATTTTGTTATATTTTATTATTTTCTTTTATTATATTAACTTTTATTTATTTATATTAATTCTTCAATGTTAACAAAATAAAAAAAAATGTATAGCAAAGAATAATTTTTATTATTAATGGTGTTTTCGATGAAAAGATATAAAGATTTGTATAATTCGGAATCATGCGAAGTTACAAGTTCCTTCCATTTCGGAAAAGTGATTAATGTATTACGAACGCGTCATCAGTCACGTTGTAACTGTGACCTCTAATTATCATAATAAGCTATAATTTGTTAAAAAAAATCCGAGACAAAGACATTAAAATCTTTCCGGCTTCTACCGGAGATAATGATACAGATATAGTATTCTAGCATGATCAAGCTAATTATCGTAATATAAACAATTTCATTAACAACTATTATAATCTGGATCGAAGAATATGTCAGGTCAGATCGTTTTGACATCATTGTAAATTTAGGCAGAAATGATACATATACATAAATGTTTGTTTCTATACTAAAATAATTAATACGTCGAAATAAACGAATTTGCAAAGAATGGGTAGTTTCCTATTTGTATAAAAACGTTTGTTAATAACTACGATCAACATGTAATCAGATTGAAGATAACTTGGACATATGTTAAAGATCATTGCTTTCCTCAATACAGAAATGAAGTTTTGTAATAATATTATCATTTTTTCTGAACGTTGATCCACATGTAATCGGATTGAAGATAACCTGGAGATGTCAGGTCAGAATCGTTTAATATGCCGACGTTGTCGCATCGTAAATTTATGCGGGAAAGAAGAGGCGGAGGAGAATCCTCCACCCAGCAAATTTGTGCAGTTGTAATTCTTGTTGCAATCAGCCAGGAATTGGTAATAATGTAATCCCGAATTCGGTTAAGTTGCTTTATACTTGAGGGCATTGATCTACTGCACCAATCAGTCTGAATATCAATTAGATAATCATAGATTGGAAGCATTGTTAATGGTGAACGGTCAATTGCATACATAAATTGAGAATTTACAATGGATATATACACATGCCTCCAGATTTGTATGCAGATCGAGAGAGAGAAATGTCATTGTCTCTGAACAGTTGATGCTATAACCAACAAAGTGTTCTACAAAAATCATATAACTTGATAAAGGAACAAACATGTGAAGAAATTTGACCGCCAATAAAACAAATTACAATTCAAAACATGTAAAACAATATCAAATATCTAATTGGAAAATGATATGGAAAACTGTGATAAACCAATATATTATTGAAAAACAATGAAGCTCGAAACATGTGACAAAATAAACGTGTACAAAATAAGCAACAATTTGCAGCTTTTTGAAAAAAAAATTGTATATTTTCGCATAATTCGCAGCGTAATCACGCAAAATAATGTGAGATATTTTTGTATTATAAATGTTCATTTATTTATTAAGTAATGCAATTTTTTTGCTTCAATTTTTCTGGTCTTCAAAAGAAATTAAAAAAATCCATGAAAAATAATTTTATGTAATTATTAATGTTAGTACATTGTTTCTAAAATTAAAATAATTAGACACTAGTAGAGAATATAAGGAACCTTAAATAACGCAAAATTCCAAATGTATAATGATGAAAAAGAAATCATTGAGAAACGAAATTGTCATTTGATTAATATCAAAATCAAAACATATTTGACGTAAATTATCAATACATAATGCAAACGACAAAGATGATATAAGTTGTTTTTAAATAATAGATTAATTCAACAATTAGAAATCAGTACGAAAGAGGAGATAACTTGTGACTTATAAATCACAGATGATTCGTTGTATATGTAGTAAAAGCATTAATATAAAATATTCAATTGAATTTGTAAGTTATAACAAAATCAGTAATTATTTTGATGTGACAAATAGAAAAAATATTGTTAAAATGCGGATGTAAACAAGCAAAGTTTTTCAACTGATGAGGCGAGATCATATGAAAACAATCGCAAAATGTATATATAACAGAATCAATAAATGTATCAATAATATGAAATTTGGTTAACTGCAATACCAAAAATAATTTACAAAATGTAAAGAAAATTTTATCCAGTTTTGGAAATATAAATTTTGTCGTTCGAAAATAAAAATATGCAAGCGATATCATTATAATACAATAAAACTGGTCAAGCAAAACAAATTTATAAAATAATAAAAACTAAATATTGTCTTTCATACAATTATTCCAAAATACTAATATTAATATGAAACGCAGCAGAGTATAAAAATTATTTCGAAATTAAAAAATATTATTGAAAGCATGTGATTATGTTTGTACTTGATTGTATAGAAATATATAAGAAACAATTTTCTAAACTGATTGAAAATTCAATAAAGTGAAAATTAAAGCAATTGCTTAGATAAATATTAAATACATTTTCTGCAAAAACGAAAGCAAGAAAACTTGTATTTATTAACTGGAGATGTTACGTCTAGGACGTGTTGCAACGGAATGATCCTGCTCGGATGTCCTTCGGGTCTTTTATACTTTATCCCCACTACACGCATTCAACGGTTTCTTTACGCATCGTCGCACCGCATTAAGTGAAGGACGATTCGGCAACACTCGCATCCCATTGGCTCAGGCCATGTCCTATCACTCTCACACTTGTATCTTGAAAAAGGACGAAGGATGTTTACAAAGCCGGACTAGACCGTCTCGACTTTATGAATAAATTACTACTTTCAGGTACAGTTTTTCATAAATATTTTACATGTATAACAAAATTATATTAAACTGTAATAATTTTCGTGAATTTTTCAGAAAGGATAATTATACATCTTTGATTAAGGATATTTGTAAACCTATGCGTCATGTAAAATATAGCAAATTAACAGCAATAAATGAAATAACGACCTGAAATACTCGCATCTCATAGATTGTAGACATCGCCCATCTCTTTCACACTTGCATCCTTGAAACAGGACGAAACATGTTTACGAAAAGTATATAACGACTGTTTTTTGAGAAAATCTTCAATATTTATACCAACATTTAATCAAATTATAATTAAAAGGCTAGCAGTAATTATATAATTTTTTCAATAAACATATTAAATATAATTTTCTGTGATTTATATTCTATATCGTTGATTAAATTAAAATTGAAAAAAACACGTTTTCCCATAGCAACAATTAGGTATAAACAGTTATGTATAAACAACTTTCAACTACAGTTTTTCATAAATATTTTACATTTATAACAAAATTATCCACAATAAATGAAATAACGACTTGAAATACTCGCAGCTCATAGATTCTAGACATCACCCATCTCTTTCACACTTGCATCCTTGAAACAGGACGAAACATGTTTACGAAAAGTAAATAACGACTGTTTTTTTTTTTCAGAAAATCTTCAAATTATAATTAAAAGGCTAGCAGTAATTATATACATTTTGCAATAAACATATTAAACATAATTTTCTGTGATTTATACTCTAAATCCTTGAAACAGGATTAAATTACAATTGAAAAAAAACACGTTTTCCCCTAGCAACAAAAAAAAACTACACTTTATGTATAAACAACTTTCAACTAGTGATTTTTCCTGTAAATCTTCCATATTTATCCGAAAATTAAATAAACCTTAATAATACAACTGTTTACGGATAAATTCTATTACTTTTATTACATTGTTGAAACAAGTCGAAACATCCGGACTCTAATACTTATAGCTATTGATTTTTTTCTGTAAATCTTCAATTTTTAGTGATTTTCTGTGATTTTTCTTGCAATTACTAAATTTAAATCCTTGAAACCCTTCTCATAATCCTATTCTAACAAGGAAAGCATGATTTTATTATAATTAAAGTACTTTCAACTAGAGATTTCTTTTAGTAAATCATTCATATTTATACCAAAATCTAATCAACTTCAATAATCAAAATAAGTAGCAATTACGACTGTTTTTACCATAATCATATAAATCAATTAATTTTTCTTAAAATTATACTTTAAAACCTTGAAACAGGATTTTCAGAAACCAATAGAACCAATTGAAACAGGAAAAAACATGTTTACGAAAAGTAACCGAAAACGTGATTTTACGTATAATTAAACAACTAGTGATTTATTGAAAATCTTTAATATGTTTTTTTAAATAAAATGAACTTCCAAAAAAAGGACTATTATTTTTACACTAAATCCTTGATATACATTTTTAGAAACCAACGAAACAATGTTGCATCTCGAATAATTGGATAAATTAACAGTATTTGCCAAATTATTTCAAATTTTATTAAACAAAATTCAAAATTTGTTTTCGCATTTCAATTTTTTTAAATTATTTCGCTCACTATTATTTTTCTATTTCTTCTCATTGTCAAATTTTCATTAGTTTTATCAATAATAAAACTTACATCTTCAAATTTCAACAGTCGTTGAATTAATAATCAACCAAGAACAATTTTCTCTCAAAAAGTGTATTATTTTTAATTCCGTTTTTTTGTCTGAATCAATCAGCTGAGAAAAATTAAGACAATACTTGATTCTTCATGAAGAAAATCTACCATCTCATTTTTGGCATTCAAATCGTTTAGTTTGTAATAACAATATTCAATACAAGATTAATTAAACAATGAAATAGTAGAAAATTATGAAATAACTTAAGTACATAATAGTAACAGTATAATAATCAGGAAAAAAATATTTCTTATGAAAGAAACAATAATTTTTGGATATTATTTAAACCAGAACTTAAACCAGAAAAAAATTGACGAGTTCTATACTGAAGAAAAAGACAAAGTTTTATAAAAATAATGTGGCAAATACATTTTGTTAAATAAATAACATTAATTGTAAAATTCTTAATAACTACATCTATTTTTCTTGTTTTATTTATAAGATACAAATTTTCAATGTAATTATTTTTAAATATGATTATCAGTAGAAAAAGGTCCAATATTTATTATTTAGACGAAGAAAATTGAAAGGAAAATAGGAAAAAAAAACTATTTCAACCAAATTTGTTTCAATCCGATCAGAATATTGAATCTTCAATTAATTAGGTCTCTCAACTTGACTGTATCAGCGTTGTGTATTTCGAAACCGGTCAGAGAGAAAGCCGTGTTTTTCAATGTAGCTGCAGTTGAAAAAGCGGAAACTAGTGCAGTTTCCGGTGTCCGTGTCCGTAAAACTGGCGCCAGTTAGGATTTCGTTATTTGCTCTCGCCGCCTCCACTATTTGAGTTTACTTCCAGTTTGTGTAATGACAACTAATCTCAATTTGTTGGAGTTGTTTCATCCTGGACCAGACAATACTATTATCTGTAATGCTGCTTGAATACCCTCCAGATTCCGTGCACATGCAGCAGCAAACCAACACAAAACCCAACCCTCCGAAACCTCCTCCAAATCTAACCGAAACCCCCGTTTCACAATGATGTCCATATCTGCATTAAATGCGCTCCATGGGACATCGACACAAACATCAGTTTAGAAAAAGCACAATTCTATGAAATTACGCAAAACCAATGTAAATCGGTAAAACATCATTCAAATACTGTTATATAACTCAATAATTGTAAATCTCAACAACAGACATACTGATACACAAATGCAAATTAATAATTGTAAAAGTAAACAATAAAGATACTGATTACATCAATGCAAATAAATGTAACTATATAGTTTTTTTTGTTGGAAAATTGAGAAAAATTTCTTGAAAGTTATATAAAATAAACTAATCTATCTATCGATAAACCGTACAGTACCTAATTGGAATTAAATATCATCCAAATGTAAGTAACTCAAAACAGCACGTAAAATTTTCAATAATTACAAAGAAATATTGTTTTTTTTTTCGGAAACTAAAGAAAACTAATGAAAATAGTATGATCATAATTTAGTGGCTTCTAATATTCAGAACTTTCGGAAAACTTTTAATTTTTTTTTTTAATAATTAAATTTTAAAACTATGTTAGTAATTGGGATGAAGTTTTTGTTTTTTTTTATTCATTGAAATGAATACAACAGACATAAAGTTTTTGACTATTATTGCTATTAGCATCA
>NW_017099332.1:0-3254 GCF_001412225.1 Nicrophorus vespilloides
AAGAAAAACTTTATTGGTAAATATTACATTATTTTTTTAATGATTTCTTCGCTCACAAAATTTCATTCGGCCTAATGAGTTTTGAACCGAAGCATATTTACCTACACAATATTATATGGAATCCTTTTTTATGTGCAGTTTTATTTTTATACTTTTCTTCAGGTGAATTGGCCATGGAGTCAGCTAACACCACCAATCAAGATATATCCACTGATGATTCAATTCTTCATAGTTGTCTTCGCGTAGCACAGCAAAACATAACCGTATAAATATTTTTTAAATATTCAAATTTTTTAATTCTACTTTATTCATTTCAGATCATGCTGACAAGTAACATACCTTTAAGGAATAAATGCAAGGATAATAACATTTATTCATGCTGTCCTGACAAAGCTGTAGAATTGTTGAATGGTTTCAATTATAATAATAACAAGAGACAAATGGATGTAGTTCAATATGTTTCGAAAAAACTGTCATTACTTCTTTCCCTCATGTTCAATATTCAAGAAAAGGAAACGGATCAAAATTTTCTCGATGGATCTTACAATTTCAAAATGTGCATCACGTACATAAAGAATTCCTATGAAACAATTTTCCAAAGCTGTACACAGAAACATCAACGGAAAGTCATTGACGATCTATATGATATATTGAACAATGGTTTGTAAATTACCCCTGATATAATTGACAGAAATTACTTATGCGAATATTTTCAGATAAGATTGATGAAGAGGATTTGATCGAATTGTCGCTTTCACTTTTGATATATCTGCGAAGCAAACATAAATACAGTTCTATCATAGACCGTTGCATCAAAGAAGTTACCGAACTCAAGAAAAAACATTGACATATAAACATTTCATGTAACTAGCTTACATCTTATTGTAACAGAACGAATGATGATGATTATAACAGAATCATATGTTGCCATGTGCGATATTTTTGAACTACAGTTTACGCACTCGCAATCAAATATAAATCATCTATATTCCATCTATAAATATATTTAAAAGACCGGGGAAAAGATCACAATCATTTTCCCTTTGGCCAATTACATTGTTTTATGTTTATTGAATTGTTATTTTATTTTTGATTATTTATAAGTCACCCCAAGCTCGAATTCCTGTAGCTTGTGCAAGATGTCAGGAATACACGTCTCCTGTAGACACTTTTTTCTGCATTTTTTTAATAAAAATACATTAAATACTAATAAATATTCTTATTTATATTACGCTCTTTATGACCGACGGATGAAAGTACAGAACTTTGTGCTATAAAATATTTATTACAAAGGAATTTTGTTAAATTTCACCAAAATTATAAAAAAAAAATGAAAACGTATTTAAAATATATTTTTTATTGTTTTACAAAGCAATCTATCTACAAGCATAAAAAAGAAAAGAAAAACAGATAACAAGCCCTAGTTCTGGATTAATTAATGAAAAAATATAAATAAATGTTAGCGATTCATCCAGCGATCCAGCGATTGATCCACAGAATGCTTATAAAAGAAAATCTCACGAACACATACACGCAAATAAGTCTTATTTTCAATTTAGACATCATTAACACTAACTTAAAAGCGATGAAAATAATTTCTTTATTTGTACGTAGAAAATGGAAAATATTTATTTCCAGAATTTGCATGCAAATTATAATATAATAATTATTTATCTGTTAAATATTAAATAATATTCGTTGATATACATATTAATTTATATAAATTTTAATAAAATTATTGTTTCGAAAGGTAATAAAATAATTATGTAATTTTTAATTTCTACCTAAAACTATAACAAAAAACAAATTATTATAAAGAAATGTCAAAATTGCGTAACAAAAAAAATATAATTGAAATCTTTTTTTCTTTCATTGTTTGATCAGCGTGACATATTCTGTGTTGTGCAATAAATCAAGTAAACCAGATTTCTGTAGTATCAATCAAGTAAACCAGATTTCTGTAGTATCATGTAGTGTCGGGGCATTGCCGATTCTACTAGCTTATAGAGCTAGAGATTTTTTCCGTTTAGTAATTGGTATAAATTTTATTATACCAATAACTTTTTTTTAAATGTATAAAAGTGCATTATTTTTCTAGAAAATCAGTTTTCACATGTTTTAATGTATGTCGCAAGATTTATAATTAAAATGTAATTTGTAACATTAAAGTCCTTTTATGTTGTTAAAAGGTTCTTTTTTACTGACTTAAATAAAAAAAATAATGACTATAGTACACACCGATTCTAAACTCTAATTGTTTAATATTATTTTGGAGATGCTCGTAGTATATGTTTATTAGAGTAGATCATGGCTTGTTACAATACAGATTGATACATATGATATAAATGTTACAAAGGATTCTTACAGTATAATGAGTCCGAGGCCCGAGGGCCAACACAGAGAATACACACGAGATAATACAGAGAAACTTACATGTTATTAAGACACAAGAGTAGCGGAAGCGCTTATATACCCTAACTAGGTAGAGCCCTTATCAGACCTTCACGGAATACCAGCTGCGGGCTGGAGTGGGGCGCACCGTACCGGGCTTGTAGGTGACGTCATATTAGCGGGCTGGGGTGAGCACCACATTATTAATTGTTTTGATTGACTTGATAGGATTTACTGAAAAAAATCTTGCAAGGAAGTTGGATGAAATATACTGAAAGATATTCATATTAAATGTCTCAATGAAATTATGTCGTTCCGCTATTTAAAATTTCTAGTTTTATTTAAAATAGAAATGTCGGTATATTCTTTTAGGTTGTGTGGTTGTGGTTGAATTTTTGCACCCCGTAGACTTGCGAGCCCTTCGGCGCTTCGAAGGAAGATGTTGAAAGGAGCCGCGGCGCGAACGACCCGTTATAAATTTAATTTTTATTTCTTCATCTGACCAATAAATTGTATATATTGAAAAATAAATATTAAAATCTACTTATTAATTGGGTCTATATCGAAATCCTGACAACCGAAATCCCGTCAATCAAATTCCCGACAACCATAATCCCGACTTTATCGAAATCCCTACAGTATCTTTTATTAAAATTTCTACAATGACACTTTTAAATTATTCTGGAGTGTAGTCACCATCTACGACATTTTTTAACTTGAAAATAAAATAATATTTTTATTAGAAAAAGTAAACAAAACTCTTTAAAAAAGAGAGAAAATAGAGAACAAAAAACGTTTTCAGGACATTATTTTTACGCTTATGGTAGGGAAAAATATATCAGCTTGCGCCTCCGGCCATCCCT
>NW_017099333.1:0-1117 GCF_001412225.1 Nicrophorus vespilloides
TCAATTTTTGAAATAAAATGATAATTTCCATTATTAACAAATAATTGAATAATTAAAAATAAATTTGAATGTGTTTGTAACAAAAAATAAAAGAGGAAATAACAAATGTTTAATTAATAATTGAAATTGAAAATAATTTATTACAGTTCAAGACAAATTGAAAATGTTAATGAAGATTTAACATTTTCTTAAAAATCTATCGTAAACTCAGCACAATCATAACAGCAAACAACGTTCATTCAGATCATTCAAAATCAAACAGAAATCGAAACACTTTTGCTCATACATTCAAACACACACAAACAATTGCGAGCTCGCATACATTCAAACTAAAACAACACACATTAGCATACAATATTCAGATTTTGGAAATATGAGAAACTTTCCAAAAAAAACTGAAAGAAAAACGAATTTGCTTAAGGGTGGCCAACCCTTTGTTATAGAATTTCCTGAACTATTATATTTTAAATATCAAAATAGCAAAGAAATAAAATTAAAATTTTAGAAAAATAATGCTGATTGCAGCGTTTAAACATTTGCTATTTTTGGGTAATTAAGTGAGGATAAATATTTGAATATAATAATAATTAAGTAATTACCATTCAGTACATACAATGAGTAAAGTGTATTAAAGCCATTACAACTTCAATATAAATTAAACATATGTAGAACCAAAATCAAATTAACAAAATTATTAACATTACGAGAAACAGAAAACAAAATCACATTCAAATTAACTAAACTTAAATTGATTAAAATATAATCAATTAATAGATGAAAGCAATTGAAATTAAATTGAGATCTTCTCCAAATCAATAGTAATTTAATGCAACCTAAACTAAAACATATAAATAAAACGGAAATACGGACAAGAACAAAGGGAATCAATTAATTAATAATTTTGAATAGGCGCATTAATTTAAAAATATAAAAACCTGAAAAGAATTTAAGAAAATGAGTTAAAATTGACGTAGTAATAATTGAAATTATAAAAACCTGAAAAGAAGTTAAGCAAAAAAGAAGTAAAATTAATGAACAATTTGGAATAAACGCAATAATAATTGAAGTTATGAAAAATATTTTTAGGTTGAATGATAGGGGAGGGCTGATTGTTGTT
>NW_017099334.1:0-2961 GCF_001412225.1 Nicrophorus vespilloides
ATTCGGAGGAAGACGTCAAGTAATTATTACCTTACTGAAAGTGTTAATTTAAAATTTACGTTTATTTCTTTTTGTTTGTTTCAGGAACGTAATAAAATTCTTCTGCAGAACAAGAAAATCTCTCAGGCGAAGCACAACATCTCCGCGTATAGAATTACAAAACCGAACGGTGTTTTGCTGCAAGATGGTGACGACGATGGAGAGTATTTAGCGGACGGACGTTTGATGCATCTCCTTCAGAAACTTAATGTTATGAATGTTGTTGTCATAGTGACCAGATGGTACGGAGGAATTCAACTGGGCAACGACAGATTCAAGCATATCAACAACGCAGCCAGATTGGCTTTGCAAACCGGAGGTTTCGTCTAATTAAGGAATTACTTAAACATAGTTGCAATTTTCAATTGCATATATATAAATCTTTATTATATTGTTAATTTTAAATAAAATTTTGAATAATTACTATTACATATAAATAATTTGTTTTTTCTTGCACTCTTGGAAGTGTCAATATTTAGCTCCATCTTTTAGTTTTCTATTAACAGAACCGAAAATACGTCGTTTCTTTGTTACGTTAATTAACTTTTGTTACATAAGTTATGCGACGCTTATCTGCACCTGATTATGCAATAAAAGCCTATCAAGTTCACTAGTTTTCGAGTTATTAACGAAAATTGTTTTTTTTTATCAAATAATTTTTAAAAAAGAAATTCATTCATTTTTTCTTCAATTTCTGCAGCTCTTAGCAGGCGACTCGGCGACAGCACGAAGATGCTCGTTGGAAAAGATAAGACATCCAACTTTAAATTGAATGGTCGACGATGTAATTATCTTAAGGGGCTATCGAGAAATTCACGAGTTCACGACTGAAAATAATCGAAAAAACGTCGTTAAAATTAAATAATTACCAAATAAATTATTTGAAAGATTTCTTCTTAATATTTATTCGAATTAATAATTACTTTTGTAATTAAAAAGGAGATTATTGAAAAATCTAAGGCTGAATTCTTGGAAATTATTACTAGCTACAAATAATGATTATCACTTGGATTGATATTGAAATATTGATAATAAACGATATTTGTTGCAACAATTACAATATTATTACTGACGAAGAAAAGTGTAAAATAATAAAACTCACATGAAAAAAAAACATTTGAAATAATTTTATATTATTAATTATTTGTTTTAAATTAGAATTTTCATACAATTTTTATATTAAATAATAATAGTACTATTTGAGACAATAATATTATTTATAATTATGATTGAGTTAAAAATATTTGGTTGGCATGCATATTGAAGAAAAATGACATCATAACTTGCTCTTCTCTTCCATTTAAAAACCTGAGGAACTTATGGCATAAGTTGGAAATACATATGTCTGCAAATTGTTTACAATATGAATATATCACAGTACACCCTTATCTGCAATAATTGTAAACACTAAAGCTAACATCATCACATCACTATATATTTTCATAAATTGTACGTATTATATAACTTTGATAATAATTTCTTTATATTTAAAGTTTTAATTTTATTTTGAAGAAGTAAATCAAAATTATTAGAAATAATAAGAAAATTGTTACAAATTTTTTTTTTATTCAAAAGTCAACTATACAAGTGTTGATCTCATATATTCTTAACTAAGTGTTACATTCTCCTATTAAGTTAATAGTTAGGAAATAAGTGTTCTTCTTTCTTCCAACTAACACTATCTTCTACCTGTAACTAAATTATATAATACGGAAATGCATCGATTTCAAAAAAGAGTTGAATAAATATAAAAAGACAATGAGATTATTATTGAGATATAAGTGTGCGAGTGTAATGTAGAACAACGCATCTCAACAAGGTAATAATCTCTAGGTATAGTCGGTTTTTGAAAACATGGTTTTGCCAACCAATAATACCAGTTTTTGAAGTTAGACTTAATATATAAAAATTAATGAATTATTTGATTAAATACATAAAAATGTCTGACATAAAATCATGTCAATTACGTGAATTGAAAAGAATGAAAACTGAAATTAGTTGTTAGATTTTAAGTTCATGAAGTTGTTGGACGAATATTGGATCAAGATTGTATCTAAATTATTAAATAAATGATGACAGCGATTATGAAAAAGCGGCAAAGGAGAAAAAAAAAATCTTATCTTGCTTTGAAGAAATCAATTCATAATATCGTCAAGAACCTGAAGATGTGAATTTAGAGAGTTCAAAGAGAAAAACGAATAATTTGGTTATTTATTTAATGTTCTAACTATCAACCTGTTATTCTTCAAATTTATATAAATATATGTATATCAATTATTTTTATAATAATTAACTTCAAAATTATACAATTATTAATTAATAATTGAAGATTTAATATCTTAATGCTAACTGAGTAGATTCTGAATAAAAAAAAATATTTCTAGGAATTGTCCACATGACGTTGTGTAATCTTAATAGGGATTTAATTTTGTGATGGAAAAAAACAACGTGCAATAATAGTTCGAAGGGTCACCTAGAAATTGAATTTCTTAAGAAAAATCAATTCAACACACAAAAAAATATGTTTTTTTTATAAAACTTAGAAATTGAGAAAGTAATAATGATTTGATGAAATGTTTACAATTAATATGTTTTATTTAATATTATTAATTTTAAATGTAAATCAAAGAGTCATAATTTTGTTAGAAAAATTATAAGTTTATGAACAAACTTTCTCAACAAATAACATATTAACTAATATTAGAATTGTTATAAAACATTACATTATTTTTTTTTATAAATTATATCAATATTACAACTGTTTATAGTTTTCAATAATATCTATATATTTATTATAATTTGATTAATTCAACAAAAACATGAAATAGATCAGAAAAGTTGATTTTCTTCTTTAATTTAAATAAAATTGAGTTGTTTCGCGGAAAAACTATTGTTAATAGACTTTTGTTCCAAAAAGGAAAT
>NW_017099335.1:0-10308 GCF_001412225.1 Nicrophorus vespilloides
TCGATTCAAACAACAAAAGTATGGAACTTTGTATTAATTTATCTTCAATAGTAAGCAGTTTACTCGGCAGAGCGCGCTATCGATGTGTTAAGTAAAGATAATCAAATATGGAACTTTTTAATAAAGTCGTACAATCTGCAGAGCGCGCTATCGATGTGTTAAGCTCGGTATGCGGGCCACATCTGTCGCTTGGATCTGCTTTAAGCTTCTTCAACAGTTTCGGTATTTTCAAACGACGATGTGATTTCTGCAGTTGGCAGTGCTGATTCTTTGAGTGCCCTCTGTTGATGGTTCCGACTAGTATTCCTTGGATCGCCCTCTATTGGTGGTTCGGCATAACAGTGGTCCGTAGCACGTATATTCCTAACACGGCCATCCTGACATTCGTCACGCTCTCGGGACGATTCAAATTCTCGATCTCNAAAATTTTAAAATTATGTACGAGTAGCGAGGGGTGGGGTAGGTGTCTACATTTTTTCCTGCATGAGCTGGGGGTCGACTTTCATTTTTTTTATGTGATCGCGCCGCCCCATTACTGTGTCGCCTTGCATTATAGCACCATACGACCTAGCAGAAAGACCAATGGTCAATATCCCAAATTGCAGTACTTGTATTATATATTTATTACTGTATTTTTTTTTAAATAATAGTGTTTATTGCATCAGTCGTACAAAAAAAACATACAGAAATAAAAAGAACAAAATAAATATAATATATTTATTACTGTATTTTTTTTTAAATAATAGTGTTTATTGCATCAGTCGTACAAAAAAAACATACAGAAATAAAAAGAACAAAATAAATATATATAATTTCAAAAAAGTCAACTGATACAAACGGCTATTGACCATAGGTCTTTCTGCACTTTTTTTTAAATTTTATAATTTATTGTTGCAATATTATTATTAGAAAAAAATAATATTTAGAAGTTAAAATTGAAGAACCTAAAACACAAAATACATTTGTCATTTGGAAAACAATATAAACAGAAATAATATTTTGAAATAATTCTTTTTAGTTGAACATTTTCTTTCATATTACATATTTGTGGACTATTATTAAATTTCAGTTTTCGTTAAATTGTTGTGGCCAACCACTTTATTATTAATTATTGATATATAACTACTATGTATATTCTTTATCTATGTAAGTACAGTCTTATGGAAAGCCCCTCGGAAACCAAACAAGCCTATCGGCACTTGAAACATCCGCTTAGAGTAATAAATACATTTTAGAGAAACGATCTGTTTCTCATATTTTGTTAGTTTTACGACCCGCTTGAAAGGTGCACTATGTGAAAATCGGGCAGCTAACTATAAAAACTATGCCGTCCAAAATTAACCTCCCCAAACAATTGTAAGATTTATCACCCCTTAGACCTTATCGACAGCGGGAGACTTACCAAACGAAAATTGTAATATGTATATCTTAAAAATATAAAGCAAATGAATATCTAATATGTAGAAGTGTATTTCACATTTACAATTTTAATAATAAGCTGTTTAAAAAAAATCATAATTGTTTATGTAAAGCTATACTATTTAAAAGTTCTTTAGACTCCTCTACGATGTCGGTACTGTTAAAAATACTTCCAAGTCGCATAGCTTCTTCTGCCGCTTTTTGTGCTTGATCAAATACTTCTAATTTCAAATAAATTTTCGCCAATTTTATATAACATCGAGGTAAATCCATGCTTCCAATTCCTTTTCCTAGCATAACTGCATTTTGCATGTTAATTAAAGCTATGTCGTATTGCTCCAATTCTAAATTTAAGTCTGCCAATGTATACAGAATAACCATTTCCTGATATGAGCTAAGTCCTTTTATTTTATTGGAATAGTCGTAGGCAGTGTCTAGGAGGATTTTAGCACTTTCGTAATTATAATTTCGAATCTTGTGGATGCCGTACCAAAAGAGGATATTTACGTAAAGCATTCCAGTCTTGGTACTCACATCTCCATTCAATATTTTAGACTTTTGTGCTTCTAAACACGTTTTAAACCCAATTTCTGCCAGGTCGTATTCTCTGTAGGTGCTGTAAATTCGGGACAGACGCAATTTAAAATCTATAAAAATAATTTCAATTATTAAATATAAATCAACTGGTAGAAACCACATACCTATTATATGATAACTATCTTCAGAGGTCTCATTCTGTATCATCTTCTCGATAACATTAATCAGAAGGTCTTCTGCCTTTTTAATATCTCCCTCTGTAAGTGCAATAGTTGCCAATATATCATACATATACGGTATACCAAAAAAAATATTATTTTCTTCACATATTTTCAAACCCATTTGCAATATGGCCTCAGCCCTTTCCTTGTCACCTTTCTCCAGTGCTACTTTAGCAAGTATGATCAAGTGTGTAATGTTATCTTCTATGTCTGTAATCTCATCACTAGTATTGTATATGTTATTTTTGTTTACAATTGATACCGAAGGAATGAAGAATGGCATTATGATTTGTCGAGGTATTTTTGTATATCTGGAATATTTCGTCACCTCTTTAAATATATACCAACTTGGTAACCTGAACTTTAAGAGATTGCATATTTTTTTAATAAAATACATGTAAATTTACTAGAATTTCGCACATCACAATTCTTGTCATTATGACATATGATCAGTTATTCTAAAATTATCATTTGAAATAGATTCCTATGATCACATTATTTTATACATTTTTTTATTACAATAACTGTATCCCAGCATTGAATTTTTTATTTAATATGAGTATCTAACTCATAGACTTCATATACTACAATAGCCAATGTTGTATGAGGTGCTCTTATTTAAAACTAAATATATATCTTGATCAGATACAAATATACAAATTAGGATACTTTTTTTTGTTAATTATTTACCTTGATTAAATTGAGTATGGGTTCTACAAAACCGACTTTTTTAAAAACCGTTGAGATTCCAATCTCAACTCGAATTTTCACAAAAAAAATAAAAAGAAATGATTTTTATTATTATTTAATATATACAAAATAAAATATTACATAAAAAACTTACAATATTACATAAAACTATAACTGTATAAATCTCCAAAAATATTATTATACCGTATTGTATATTTATTTTACAATCTATTCATGTGAACATTAAGTAAATCTTATGGTGGCTAAATTTGTTTTTGGTAAACTTTCCAATGGAAGTTTTTATCATTATTTTCTTCTTTTTTAATTTATTGTTTGGTTGACGTCTTGTAGATTAACT
Organism: Nicrophorus vespilloides; assembly: GCF_001412225.1. NCBI lineage: Eukaryota > Metazoa > Arthropoda > Insecta > Coleoptera > Silphidae > Nicrophorus > Nicrophorus vespilloides. The sequence goes on from NW_017099335.1 coordinate 3,226, forward strand.
TCAGTAGTGTATTGATGCTCTGCGATTCCAATAATCCCTTTGTCTATAACACTGTCCATCGATTTGGCTAGAGGTCCATTGCTGAACCTCATTTATGTGACTGTACATTCATGATGAACGATGGCCCTATTGCTGCAAGGACCTAGGGAGCTCACAAAGGACCTGGAATGGCCGGAACCATTCGACTATCCGTCACTCTATTCAGAAAATATGGTTTTAAAAAGGAAAAAATGTGTACAGATCTATTGTATAAGTAACTTAATATGGATTATGTTTCGATAGCAAACTATGGGTTGATTAATGAACAAACCAGAGTAATCGGTTGTTCAGGAGGGTGTTATTTATAACAAAGAATTCTCAAGTTCTCTCTCGATTAAATATATTTTAAGTCTAGTCTCACGAACCGGTATTTAAGTAGGAAACATCCGGTTTTCGAATTATATTAATTTCTTGAAAAAAAAAAAAAAAACAAAACTGATAAGGCAGAAACACGGATTTGGCAGATTTTTAGCTGATAGCTATAAACCAATAGCACTCATATCTACAGAAGAAGTCGCAGCGCAAACGACACTAGTTGTCCTCTCTCCAAAATGTACAAAATTTAATATTTTTTCTGATATCATATTGTAGCTGTTCTCTTTTAGTACTGTGAGGGCTCACTTTAGTCCGTCGCAGGGAAATTCCAGGAAGGATTTTAACAAAAATATTGAATGTATAGATGATATCCGTTCAACATTAATACAACATACATGCCAGAAGTTTTATCGCATGCGGAAGTAGAGTTCTAATTAGATTCAGACGGATTCTAGAAAAATGAACATAAAGAGTGCACTTTAAATCATTCTAGTTACAAATGCGACATGTAAATCCAGTTTTAACGGAAAAAGTCCTGAAATACATCTTGTCTTTTCCAATTTCCACGATTATGATATATAACTCACTGGATATAGTTTTTCTTAATGTTAAATATAAGTTCTAAATGTAGTTTATACTTACTAAAACTTAACTAAAATGAAACTTAAACGAACAAAAGCGGATCGAATGCAAATTAGTATTTTATCAAAAGTGCGAAAAATAAATAGTATTAAAGTAAATACATTTTATCTAATATACTCATAGATAAGCTGGAGTTAAAGCGAAAAACCTTATAATGAATCAATTATTTGATACAAACCCATACAAATTCAATTGGATCTATTGTAATATTTTATAAAATAATATAGTTTTTAGTTCATAAAGCATTTTATTCTTTTTATTTCCTATAAAAATGTTTCAAATTTCATCCATGACAATATACTTTAATTTACTTTATTATTTTTTTTATTTATGTACTATAAACGGAAAAAATAAATATATTGTTACTAAAGTATATTCATTTTTTTTAACGACGGGTACTCAGATATCGAAAAATTGGGAAACACTGCTCTAGCATATAGATCTGCTCCGATTTCAAATGTGTCTCTTATTGACACAAGCAGAAAGGAGTTACTTTTTAATATAAATTTTAGTTCGCACGTATGAGTATACAGCCGTTACAGTTCCATTGTATTATGTTTTCCGTGGTTCTGTTAAAATATAAACGATAAAATGAAATAACTTAGACAAACTTGAAAATAAAGGTGGTCCAATAAATATTATTGAATAAAAACATAATAAAGTACAATAAAATCATTTTTTTAACGTTCTTTTTATTTAGAATATATTTTATAATAAAAACATTCAATGAATGATCTAGCGAATGAAAAAATAAATTGGACATAGTTCGTTGGCGATTATCTTTCATTTATTGATTATTTATTAAATCTCAAAGGTAGATCCATCAAGAAGATTGACACATAATACCTGTCTAACTTATTTTGCTATCGGATACTGTTTTTCATAATTGATTCTTCCACTGTTTCCATTTGAAGATCCTCATGAATTCTCCTATTCGCAATATTCACTTTATGGTATATTACTTCAATGATCCTTCTTAGGCTCTTTGACAGGAATCTTTCTATGGTTGAAATATTAGACATATTGCTGACTCCCTACAACTGTATTCTGTAGGTCCAGATAGGTTTTAAAATTACTTTATAAATCAGCAGCATGTTTCCTTTCGTGTAAGTCCTCTCGTAATAGCAAGTAGAGATTCCTGAACTTAATTTTGAGTTGTTCTCTTTTAGCTTGGATGTAATCTTTCCAGGTCAATCTTCTATCTAAATGCATACTCATATTTAATTTTATTAGCCGCTCGTAATATTTAAGAGTCATTGGTAATATGGTATAATCTTCTTTAATTTAATATTCTTTCCTGGTGTAAACCAGGTTTAGGTATTAAAATAATTTGAGCTATTTACCATAGAGGGAAAGTGTTCTGTCGATCTTAGCTTTATAGTTTTACATAGTTTACATTTCTTTAGAATTGATAATATTCTGCAGGGTTGCAATTATTGCGTTTACTAAAAAGAGTCTTAATAAATATTCACTAGGGCAGGGATTCCCAAAGTTTTCCTGCAACGGAAATTCTCAAATTTAAACGGAACACGCTTTTTTTTGTAGGATAGGTAATGAAAAATAATCAATAAAATTAAAAAATGAGAAAACAGTAATTATTTCATTTCAGGTTTTCACAGAACACCAAACTATGTTTCGCGGAACACTGGTTTTCAGTATTCTCATTGTTAATATTCCTAATAATCCCGAAATATAAAATGTGAATCTCATGGAGTTAGGAATATAAAAATCAAGGCATTTAACAAGCGGAAAAAGGTAGGAACGTAACGTGCAACGTAACATGGGGAGACGAGGGGGATACGCGATGATAGGGAACAAAGAGTTTGGTCTTGGTTGGATTTATTTTAAGGCGCCATTTTTTAAAATAAAATGGTTGAGGATAAGGTTTTGGAGATAAAGAATTGGAGATTGAAGGAAAGAGGCGTGGGAAACCAATGTAATGTTATCAGTGTATTAGAGGATATAAAGGTTGGGAATGAAGGTATTAGGATCGGGGCTATACAGATCACAACAAAAAAGGTTATATAACATAGGAACAGATGCGAACCTTGCGGGACACGCTGAAACGGGGAAAAGGAACATCGGTAACCGGAAGAGAGAGAAAGGTCAATATCACTTTTGGGGATACAAACAATTATTCCAGACTTCCACTCGCAAGGGATATATTGACGGACAAGACAGAAGTTAAAGATTTTAATAATAAAGGAGTGGACATCTGGATCAGGGGCAGGAATTCGTGATTGTATAAGGGACTCAGGAGGGACATGAAAAATATTGAAAAAAAAGATTGGAACCAATTATTAATATGTACAAGATTATTATGTTCAAATGTATAGTCCTTGTCAAATTCAAACTGTTTTTTAAAGTGTTGCGCAAAGATATTGCAAATGCTGTAATGGTCTGAGTGAGTGATGTTTGTATTGGTGTCAGTTAATTTGCCCCCAATATCCTTCGACTCTTCAATTATGGAACAAGCATTTAATCATTTTTCTTGTTTAGATTCGCGACCTAAATTTGGATGGATTTTTTAGTTCGTTGAAAATAATTTTTAAATTTCAATCCTCAATTTTCTTTATTTGTCTCTAGAGTTGTCGTTTCTTATATAAATTTGGTAATAATATAAAAGGATTCTGAAATTGCATACAGGTGCCTATATAGGGTAATAAGATGTCATCAAAAATTGGTTTGTAATTTTACTGCAACAATAAAATTATGACATCACTCCACCATCGAGCAGATCCATCGCGTGACGAACGATATAGGACGATCCATGGAGGAAAAACAGTACTGCTCGGCTGTGTTTCTCGACATCACACAGGTCTTCGACAAAGTGTGGCATGCGGGTCAAGAGCACGCTGCTTCATATCTATTACTACATATTAAAGTCATTTTAATGTGATAGATTCTTCCAAGTGAATATGGAGGGTGAGGTAACTCAGATAAATCCAATCGAATCGGGCGTGCCACAGGGAACTATCTTGGGACCGGTGATGTATAACCTATTTACATAGGACCTGCCGACATCCCAGGAAACCACTATAGCTACCTACGCCGATGACGTCGCGATCCTGTCGTCCAATGGGGATCCGGTTATTGCTGTGCGTGGACTCCAGAGTCATCTCGACACGTACCAGGGGTGGCTCAGGAAGTGGGGGATCAAAGTTAACGAAACCAAATCCAGCCATGTCACCTTCACCCTCAAAAAGGGAACCTGCCCCCCGGTCACACTGAACAACAAAATCATCCCGCTGGCCGACGATGCCAAATACTTGGGCATGTTCTTGGATCGCCGACTCACGTGGAAGAAGCACATCGCAACCAAGAGAAAGCAACTGGGCATCAAGTTCGCGAAATTGTTCTGACTGATCGGCAAAAGATCTCCGCTATTCCTCGATAACTATTAATTTACAAGACAGTGCTGAAGCCGATGTGGACGTACGGCATCCAGCTTTGGGGAACAGCCTCGACCTCCCCTTTGGAAACTAAAAGTTAGTTTTATTGTTTATTAGAGTAAATACTTCTATTTAAAGTTTCATAGTGTCGTCAAAATCAATTTTTAGTTGGATTGTTATTGTCATTGAATTATTTTTTAGTTAAATTTATATTTGTTTATAGGAAGATTTCCAATGGGAAATCGTTCCGCTTCACGCTTGTTATTTTGTTTTTCTGTTTTTATTTTCTTTTTTATCTATGTCAAAAAACTGTTCAACTCATAATTATGGCAGATTGTGAATAAAAATAAAGGATACAAAAAAATAAATAAAATTATGCGCAAAAAAGCAGGCAGAATTACACAAAATGGGTAGGTGGATGAAATTATGTAAAATAAATCTGCATCTGCCATTTGGATATCATTATTAGAAGTGCTGTTGACCAAGTGAAGTATTACAAAATGAGAGATAGCAAAAAAAAATCGTGACAGGGACGCTATAGCTGAATATAATAGACGTTTAAAAACAAAAATAAAAAGGCTAGCAAAAACAATGAAAATTGATCAAAAGGAACAAAAAAGGATAAATTATTGCTTTGACCATTGACAAACTTAAAAATAAAAAATTAACGTTTCGCTGATTAAAAATACCCACACATTTAATTTAAAAAAATACTAAAAAATAATGAGACAAATCAACTGAATTACGTAAAGGACTCAGGCATATGCAGACCAACCACAATTTCAGGAAATTCATTTATTAATTAGTAACAATGTATAAATGTAAATAAACTTGCGAGTTTGTTTTATTATAATAATTTAACCATACAGGTGTGTCAACCATTACAATCACACAACTGAACTATCGCATTTTTTTCACGCACTTTGATTTTTTGTTTTTGTATTTAATTACATACATTTTATTGTAACATAGTAAATTATACTTCTCGAGCTGAAATATAACACATCACTCAATACGTCTTCGGTCTAACTAAGAAAAACATTTTTTTTTAATTCGACTTTATTCATCTACATATTCTCCTTCAAGAGTGATACATTCATTATGTCGTATAATTTAATTCACATTCTATTTGTCAATGTGAACATTGAGTAAATTTAAGGTTGCGGTTGACATTAAATGAATAATCTTTCCCGGTGGATAGTTACCATTATGATGATGGTTTGCAATTCTTCAGCCTGTTTGTGGTTTCACTGTTATCGAGTAGGCCAATAGCCAGAACAGTATGTGTCTCCAGTCTATCTTGGTATCTACTACTAAATGTTGGTATTGTATCCTCGACCATATCTATATGAAGATCTTCATGTATTTGTTTATTCCTGACGAACCATGGAGCCCTAATAATATTTCTTAGGCATTTTGATTGGAACCTTTGTATAATTTGTATGTTCGACTTACTGGCCACACCCCACAATTGGATACCATACGTCCATACTGGTTTCAGTATTACCTTTTATATAAGTAATTTATTTTTCACTGATAATACCGACCTTTTCCTTAGAAGCCAGTAGAGTTTTCTAAACTTTATTTCTAATTGCTTCTGTCTAGATGCATGCCTAGATATTTGACTTTTGTTACTTTGGGTAGATCTTGTCCATTAAGTCTTACTGATATGCACTTATTTCATTTCATTAACTGCTATTCTCCATTTTTTAAGCCATTCTTGTAGCTTATCTACATTTTCCTGTATATATTCGGATGCTACTGCTATAGTCCGATATGTCAAACTTTGTCAAAAGGTTGCGATATGTCTAAAAAGGCATCCGAGCAGTATCTTTTACTTTCCAGGTCTTGGTAGATAGTATTTACTATACCTGTTTACTTGCTCTATCATGTCGTGTTTGCGACGAAATCCAAACTGATGGTCCGGTGCCAGCTTGTTTGACGCTATAATAGGTTGTAATCGGTTAGCAAGAAGTTTTTCGAAAACTTTTTATATATCGGTAGAAGTGTAATTGCAGTACATACTTGTGACCATTGAGCGAGAGGCAGATGGCACAGATTCATCATCTTGCATTTCGGAGGCCACGGGTTCCAGATGGGAGCAGGGAAAGCGGAAGCGCGGAAGACCAAAGACAGAATACAGAACCCGCAAAAAACTACTAATACGAACACCAAAGATGGCAGTGGCGAAGTCTTCAATACCTGAACTAAGAACCTGCTATTTCAACTGATAAGAAGTATTTTGTAAACAATAAAAACTCTGAAAACTATCTAAATTTTGGAGGCCGGCAACCGAAAGGATGTTATTCTGGAAACGAAGACAGACTTCATTTTGAAGTCAGACAACCCTAAGGTTGTGGTCGTTGCGTATCTGACCGATATACGGGATCGTGGCCACATCTCGACCTTCGTTGAGAAGGAGCAAAAAAAAATACGGCCACAACGCGTCCCTAAATTTAGCGATCATCTTAAGTTGTCTGCAGTGGAATACAGGTTCTGCAAAAGGATCGTATCCAGGGCGACGGGACAACCAACCTACACGAGGGCTTGTTCTATACGAACACTTCCCGGCAGTAGAGAACATTCCACCGCTTCCTATACTTATTTACTTTCAGAATTTTCAAATCGCACTCCGTTCAAGAAATAATTTTTAAAATGTATTGTTAGCAAAAATATTTTTTTTTGAACGAGTCGA
>NW_017099336.1:0-33194 GCF_001412225.1 Nicrophorus vespilloides
TTCAAATTAAACCAATCGAGATAAATGAGAACGAAAATTAAGGCGTTTCTTATCAAATATTTACACGTAACTTGCCAAGTAATTCACTGTTATTAAAATAAATTTTAATTTGAAGAAATGCATGATAAAATTTGCGCGTTCTTTAAAAGAAGCAATAAAAGTAAGTTAGTTTTAAAACCTACTTTTTTGTAGAATAAATATTTTGCGATTGTTTTAAAAATCGCCTTATATGGTGACGAAAACACGAATCGCCCGAATTCGTACGAAGAATAGCTGCTGAACAGCGGAAATTGAAACGTTAGAACAGCGATTTTCAATCGGTGTGTTCGCATCGAAAACTCTTGTTATGCAACAACTACGCCACTGGTAAAAACACCAATGTTTGGTTGCTTATTTCTACATACATTTTGCCAGTTTGTTACCAAAGAATGACCAGAATTCAATTAATATTCATTTTATTCTTTGCCTTTATCAATTTTCGAATAATTAAGCAAAAAAAAAACGTAGAGAAAAATTGTTTACATAATACAAAGTACTCAATGCAGTTGCTAGGAACGTCGTACAGTTGCCATGGATTTCCTAAAGAAACGACAAATCACAACTGCTATGAACTTTTGAACACACTTATTGGGCCATAAAAATGAGTGAGTTTTGAATACGAGATAAGAGAGTCATAAAAAATTAGTTGCAGCTTCGAATCGCATCGCCAAATGCTAAACGAGGGATCGGCAACACGTAGGTTTTTTTTTTTGCTCTCTCAGCAATTTTATTGGTTCTAACGTTCGGGTCGGCCCACAGACGATTGTTTTTTTATTCAAATCTAAACCAATCGATAAATGAGGACGAAAATTAAGGCGTTTCTTATCAAATAATTTACACGTAACTTGCCAAGTAATTCACTGTTTTAAAATAAATTTTAATTTGAAGAAATGCATGATAAAATTTGCGCGTTCGTTAAAAGAAGCAATAAAAGTAAGTTAGTTTTAAACCCTACTTTTTTGTAGAATAAAATTTTGCGATTGTTTTAAAAATTGCCTTATATGGTGACGAAAACACGAATCGCCCCGAATCGTTACGAGGAATCAGCTGCAGCTGCAACAGCGGATCTGAAACGTTAGAACAGTGATTTCCAATCGGTGTGTTCCGCATTGAAAACTCTTGTTATGCAACAACTACGCCACTGGTAAAAACACCAATGTTTGGTTGCTTATTGCTACATGCATTTTGCCAGTTTGTTACCAAAGAATGACCAGAATTCAATTAACATTCTTTGCCTTTATCAATTTTCGAATAATTAAGCAAAAAAAAAAACATAGAGAAAAATTGTTTACATAATACAAAGTTGCTAGGAACGCCGTACAGTTGCCATGGATTTCCTAAAGTTGCCAAGGACGCTATCAAATAAAACTATAACAGTGATCATATTAGATTTCTATGTCATTTATTTAAAAAAAGAGTATTGTCAATGTGTTTTCGTGTTGATTTAATTTAAAAAAAAAATTCATATCGTATAGGGGCGGCGAAAATAAAACAAAAATAGAGAGCTCGCGTGTAATTATAACAACGAGGAAAATCACTATCTCCGCAATTGATTTACGACGCGGACAGCGAATAGAAAAACGCACACGACGAAACAAATGAACAAAAAAAAGGATTCGCTGCCCGCTTTCCTGTTTTCCCATTATTAATATTTCCCTTCTTTCGCTGTTGTCCATTTCGATATCGTTACGACCCACTCATTTATCAAAACGTACAGGTAGGTACACACACACACACACAAGGAACGCAAGGTTCGCCATAATTATGATGTCCATTGCTTAAATGAAATTCAAACGATCAAAGTTGAACATTTAGAAGTGTTTTGTTCGTCCAGTTGCATCAATTTTTTATATTTGTCAAGAAATTAATTGGTTACATTTCATTATCCGAAATTCAATTTTTTTTTATTATTATTATTTTTAAAGCAATCTATCATCTTACATTGATATCTAGCCTTATGAATGTCGTAAAGTAAGTTAAAAAGGACACTATAATAATAATTAATGAAGTGAAGATCCAGCAACCCCACTTCACATATACGTTATTTTTTTATGCACTTGCACAATTTAAATTGAAATTCAATTTAAATATAAAAAAATACGTTCCTTCATAATTCGACAAATAATTGTTGTGATACATTTTTTAAAAATTACAAGTTCTACATGTTTCCATGGTGAACTCTTAATTAATTATTATTGGTTAGCTATGATAGAAAATTGTCGCTTCTAGATAGCTTTTTTTTGTAAGATGTCATGGTTACCAGAATAATTGATGGATTCTACTCTTGTCAACCAAATATTATTGGGTTAGCTATGAAATTAGATTAGTATTTCCACAGTTGTAGTTGTTGGTTAGTATTGGAGATGGGTCACGTATTTCCAACCCTGCACATTAGCAAAGAGTCCAATCAATTCTTTGAGTGTGTGTGTGTTTGTGTGTTGTGTGTTTGGGTGAGTGTGGAATTGCTGCGGTTTATAAGTTATGCAGGAGCATTCCGCGAAACGAATCATACAATTTTCGGCTCTGCGTTTCATTAAAAATGCAGCCGTGTGTTTCCTGGAAAGGCAGCCATTACGACCACTCCACCTCCGACTGATCGACCTACCTACTATACTATATACGTACTACCTATATCTACCTATATCTATCTATCAACCACCACCAACAACAACAACTAAACACCATCATCCTTCTACCCATAAATCCACACGACGATTCCGCCAAACCCTTCTTGCTCCCACATTCGAGAGGGACAAAAACAATCGCATGTCGGAATCGCTAAGGCCGTCCGTTCTCGCAATGACTTGATTTACCATTCCGCACGCTCTCCGCGCCGCTCATCCGGAAAAGCGAGACGTAATTGGCTTCGACGAAATCGAATTAGAAATCGCCAATCGGCAATTTCCATGCGGTTCCCACCCATCCCCCGGTACACGAATAAACGCCGGACGATGACACGTGACGCCTGGGGGGCGGACGGCGGTGGCAACGGAAAACCCGGAAAAACCGCGCAAACACACACACACACACACACACGTGTGCACGTACAAAGGAATAAACGATTTGCATTTTATATTGTTAGGGAAAAAACTACACACACACAGCCTACAAAGAGTAAAAAAAGAAACGAGTAACGAGTAGGCAAAATATGGCTAGCTTTGATCACGAAATCGATCGTCTCGATGTCTGCAAACTGTATCGCCATTACTAGTTTCATTATCTACAAATTAAAGGATACAATAGTTTATGCATAATAGATACGCGAAACTTCCCTCATTCAAATTAACTTTTCTCGTTTACTCTTAACAATTTTGCAGAATTACAGAAATCTAGGAAATAATTTTTAAATTTTATTTAAAAAAAAAACAATCCAATGATGACAGAAAACAATATTAAATTCATAGATCTTGCTTAAAACCGGACTAATCGAGGACTTTAAAATCGCAAAGCAAAAATAAGAAGCACCGAAAGAGACATTCTTATTTTGCTCATTTAAAATGTAGTATTTCTTTTAAATTTTGTTTAAATTAAATTCGAAATCTGTACTATTTGCTAATGATATGTTCTGCTCTAATCTGCTACCAGTTTACACCAGTCATATGTAAATGTATACATTTTGGAAATACTAAAAGTAAATGAATATTTACGTGAATATTTGTTATCAACGTTTTTTTTTATTCATTTATTAAGTGAAAGTAGTTTTTGGGGCGAGCAGGCATTTGCATGGAAAAATTGTCACAGTTATGTACAAAAAAAAATACGGAATAATCTGCATACAAATTCCGAAAGGTTGTCGACACTTTCACGCCAGATGATCGTCGTTCTCTTTTTAAACTTCGCTTTTGGAATAGCAAAAAAAAAACACACACACTTTAAAATTAATGTGAACATTGCTTAATATAATTTACATATAATAATGTATTAAAATTTCCGTTCCGTAAATGAATACAGCTTCGATCAGTCCGGTTTTTGATAATTACAAAACAAACTAATTTTTTTTAAATTTATAAATGTTCGTTTATATAATCCAGTCTCTTTTTGTTCTTTTTATTTTTGTGCGGTTCTGAAGTCCTCGAGATATATTTCCGTAACTTGTAAATGAATTAGAGCGAATTCTATAAAGGTAATTGTTTGATTAGTCTGTGATTATCTGAGCTAATCGATCCATTCGAAATGGATGGAGAAAAAGACGATTTGAAAGTGTCTCGGGCCTGAAATTCGTTCGAAAGTTTCGCGATCGGATTTTTGAATTCCACAGGTGCTAATTAAAGGTTTCGTAACGCTCCAGACGGAACGCCGATTTATTTACAACTTTGTCGTGTTTATGAGTGTGTTTTTTTTTCCACTTCTCTTTTTTCAATTCTCTGTTCGATGTTGAACTAACTACGAATATTATGAGAAACTTTCCAATAAGCACATTTCCACTAATCGATCGACAATAATTTCATGCGCATAAATTAAAAGACTGCGAGGCAAATGTTTGCAACATTTCGTATTACGACAGCGACAACAAAATCATTGTTCCATCTCTTATATAAGAATATATTACGAAAACGTGTGCCAATTTTATTTTTTTTTTCAATCACTTACGTAACGTTTTCATGTGAATGCCTTTTGTAAAAGTTGTCTGTTGTTGTTTTTTTTTTTGGGAAATTGATTTTTCGCCTGTTTCAGATGAATCAAACTGTTGAGCTTCGCGTGTAAATTGCCCTTTCGCTTTTCTGGAGATTCGGTGGCATTGATTTAGGGGTGGTTTCGTCGAGTTCGCATGTCGAGAATTTTTGCCAATGCAAATGAGGTCGGACATTGACCCAACAACAATTCCATCTCAGAAAAATTCAATTTCTTTACGCAATAACATATTTGTTCTACAGTGCAATACAGCAATACCTCGCATAGCGCGGTTTCGATCAGGTTTGAAAATTTCAAAAGTAAAATTTTCTAAATGTTTCTTCAAAATTAATTAAAATTCAGAATAAAAATTGACGAAATTAAAATTTTAGTACATTCTTCATAAGCAACGGATAAAAGAACCAGCATTATATTTTTTTCTCTTATATTAGATCCATTTAAATCACTTAAGACCGAGTGCCCGTTTTTTTTTTTTTGTATTCTAATTAAATTTTATTGGCACGAAGCAAAAGGGCTGCATTACGTAATAATAGAAATTCGGGGTGGGCCGGGGTTGTTTTTTTTTTGTTTGTGTGTGCTCGTATGTTTTTTGTGTGTGTCCGTTCGTTTGTTTCCCTTCCTATTTTTTTTTGAAATTAGTCGGGAAGCGGCCCTCCCTTAATAAGGGGGTTCGTGCAGTTTAGGGCCGATCGATAAATGCCCGGCAATAAATATCGAAATCATTCAGCTGCAATTTTTTTTTTCCGGCTCGCCAACGACGAAACCGCTTTTCCGTTCGAAACGTGAAGAGAAGGGAGAATTAATCATTAATACAGATAAAAACAAAGAATGCGCTGGAAAGAGATGGAGATGAAAACAAAGAAAAAATATGAACGTTAAAAAATCGACACTAATTTCACGTCGATCGATCGGACAAATTAAAGAGTCAAAGAGAGAGAGAGAGAGATGGAAACCGTTTAGCTTTAATTAATCGTTGCGTAATGTTTTTTTTTTCTTTCACGGAGAAAACGCATTCGAGTTAATTGGATTAAATTACGCCGAGCTCCTGCTTTATTAATTTTAATTATACTTCGACTCTCGTTTGACGTATAAAACGTCAAACTTCCATATTTGTTACATAAACAAAACACCCTCATTTTGACACTTAGCTTCTATTCATTTATTGTCCCTATTAAATTGTTAATATTTATTGAAAATATAAACGTCAAAGTACAATTTTGCATAATCTTGATAATATCAATTTAAATTAACTGATAATACGTTACTTAACCGAAAACATTACTATTTTGTCATTGAACTTCACTCTATCGAAAATATATCTTCAATGTTCTTTAATCGTTTATAAACGTCAATTCTCAACATAAACAAAATTTTTAGCATTACTTAAATTAACATTTGTTTAATTGGTAACGTAAGCAAAAACGATTTTGAATGGAAAAATTTATTTTCTAATTTATTCTCAATAATTTAGTCATAACCTGAAAGAATTAAATCCGAGATTTCGAAACGATTTTTTTTATATTACATTTATTAGCGAAACTTTCCAACGAACACTTTCAAATCAAGTCCAGTTCGATCAATACATTGCAGAATTAATTTATTAATAATTAGACGTTTTTAAACTTCAATTTGATAACCAAAAAAAAAAAACAAATTGAACAACAACAATTTTGATAATTTAATTTGTAGCTTAAAATAGAGTTAATCGCTAAGATTTCCCAAACTCGTTTCCATTAGCTCGCTCACGTTCAATGTCCGCATCCAATTATCCTTGCCGTTTTGTTTCGTTTGTTTTCACCATGGTCTAAGTATGCTAATGCCGTTGTTATTTTTTCGCTACGTGCACTGACAGCAAAATGAGTACTCGGGGGTTCATGGCTTTAACGCAATTCGCCTATTGCTTATTAATTTGACTATGGCTCTTTTGTTTTTGTGTTTTGTTTTGTTTTTTTTGGCGTACACGGTCATTGGTCCTCCATTCAATACCATACATCCTAAATATAGATTTATTTCCACACATCGTGTCCGAATTTGTAAAAAAATTGCGTCCACCACATTACAATATATTTTGTTAGTGTAATACGTTTTGCTCAAAACATAAACAGAATTTGTTTTATTTTTTAATGACAGCTGTCAAAGCGAGAAACTAATGAAAAGCATTTAGCAATTCGATCAAAAAGGTTGAGAAACGCTGTTCTATAATATTAAGTATAGATTATTATATTTAATTAAGAATTACTTTTGATACTCATTGAATAAAATTAAAAAAAAAACTAGTCAAAATTAATTTACATTTTTTTTTATATTTTTTTTATTAAAGTAATAAATATGTTTACTATAGAAAAATACGATAGCTGTGATTTATTCATGAGAAGATTTTTAATGTGCGTGAAGAAAACAGTCGGATTTAATTAATTTAAAATGCACGCTAACAAGTTAACATTTAATAACGATGTTAATCTCGAGAAATGTGTCATCAATAGTTTTCAGTTTGTTTTTATACAAAGTATATGATTATGATTTTATATAAAGTTGTCTGATTTTGTTATGGATTCATAACGTTTTGTAATCCAAAAGCTCGGTCTGCCCGCACTCATTTTGGCTAATTTAGTCGTGTCGCAACGGCAACAACCTACTACATAAAAAAAGAAACCTTTCTCTCCACATCGAAAGTGTGCCAAACCGAAAAACCTCTCTTTCGCATTGTCGAATCGAGGAGTCGAAAAGTGAGTAACGGAGAGGATAGAAACGAACTGCTCAAGGTTGATGAGGAGAGGATTTGGAGAGGAGCGAACGGAACCGCGCGTTCTATTCTCGGCGATCTTTGCGAGAGTTTATTTTACGCGCGCCGCGTCGCGCCCACCCCAAAAATAAACCAGAAAAACGCGCGGCGCGGATTTGATCTTGAAATAGCAACTATTTACGTTCGAAGAAGGATATAAGGCGAGAACACGGCGAAGTACGCGAAGCGAGTATTAGATAAAAGAAAATCTCAATGTGGAAAGGAATGAAATTTGCTGCGTAATCGCGCAATGAGGCGGTGGCTTTGGAAACATCTGCATATCGGTTTGCGTTTTGAAGGGGGATGAATGACAAGGATAATGGCTATGATCATATCAACGTTTATTTACTGAAGCAGGCTGTGATAAACAATTGCGGGAGGCGAAATTGCCATGGCTACGTCGAAAAGCAGTCATTAGTTGGCATTGTTAGGTCTCTTTTTTTATATGTTTTTATATATATATATAGGAAGAAAGGCAAAACGCACGAAACGTGAATGCAAAAAAAAAAACTGGATTGCATGATGTTTATTTTCGTGAAAAACCGAGCGCGTTCATCGAAGGGTGAAAGAACGGCGGTTTCTTTTGATGTAATCCCCACCACTCTATTTTAATTCTCGAATAAAAACCTGATGCATTCTCAATCCAGTTTTGTTGTTGTTGTTGTTGTAAACTAACAATATTGAATTTCTCTGGAGGAACGTGAATATAATTTTTTTTTTCTCTCCTTCCATATCGTTTACGCAATTGCTCGATAACGCTTATCACGTAATTGCGTCTCGTTATGTCACGAGTTTTCGGTAGTTTTATGCCAGAAATATGTGTGTGTGTTTTTGTTGTTGTTGTTTTCTCGCTCTTTTTCTTCGAGTCTACGTAAGAAACTTGGCCAATGTTTCGGGATTACGAGCGTGTGTGCCAAATTTGGGTCATAAACTCCGGCTCTGAGTACCGCCACCACACCACGTGTGTCCGCGGCGATTGTTTCGAAACGTCGCGCGACGTACGCGATATTGCGAACATTCGTTGTTTGTATACGTTTGAAAAAAATATTTAAAAAGAAAAAAAAAACACGTAAAAAGGGGGTCAGGCGAGACCAGCATTTCCATAATTTCAAATTCGTTGGGTTCTTCGCTTCTCGACCTCTTCACAAATCGACCCATGCACAAAAACACACATCGCAATTAGAACGTTCTTTTTCTTTTCCATTTTCTTTAACACTAATCCGTGCATTTCTGCATATCACTAATACATTAGTCTATTTATTTTTTGTTTGTTTATTGTTACCTCGAGCCCACCCAGAAGACAACTACTGTTTCAAACAACTTTCTGCTTCATACGTCCAACCGTAATTTGAATTGATGATCGAAGATTCAATCGAGAAGATCCACTAATTACAAAAAGTCCAAAACCGGAAAGAAAATTATTAATCCTATTGAAAACATTGATATAATAGAGTTTAGCTCACGTAGTGGATGTTTCAAAACGCATTTTATACTATAATTATTAAATATTTTGTAGTTTTTTTTTTTAAGAATTATTCGAAAATAAAGATAAGATTTTGATTACGTTTTTATAATAACTAATTATAATTGAGATTTGAGCACATTTAAACTATAATTTAAGCCAATTTATCTACTGAAATGCTAATCATTACTTTTTTGGATGAAATCTGCTATAGACAAAAAAAACCTATGTTAATTGATTAGGGGTCTGTGTGGGAAAAGAATCAATCTTTTTCTACAGTTATTAAGTTTCATCTCTTCTGTGCGTTACGAAACATATGTTAAATAATTAAAGGATTAAACGGTAACCTGTAATCGATTCTGCTGAGCCCTTTTTTTTTTGGTTTGTGTGTGCGCATCCGAATCCGTTAGGCAAACGGAAGGAGCAGTTGTGCATGCAATTATGGAATCGAAGATCCCGTGGAAAACAATGGGAATATTATGGTCGACGTTGAGCGTATGTGAACAGATGAACTTCGGGATGGGAGGAAGGAAAAAAAATAATGAAAAGGGTTTCGTGACCTACATCCTAGATGCTAACAACAGCAGATTCGTATAATAATGTTAAATAGACGCAATTAACTGTGGAAAAGGGTTGCACAAAATGCTTAGATCGACTGCACCTGCTCACTTTCTATAATCCACAAATTTGTTGTGATTCGTTGAAGCTAGTTTCTTAAAGAAATTGTGGAACGTTTCGCGATATCTATTTCTACCATGAAACATGTATACTTTTTGGATAAGTCTTAGGTGTCTCCGAATACAATACGGCTTTTGTACACTTCGAGTTCGTTTTTTTTTTCACATGAAAAACCGGTGGCGATCGAGCGTATTTTATTCGTTTTTTCTTTTTTTTTTCTTTTTCTCTCTTTCTTCTCCTCTCCTCTTCGCCGCACAGGTGAGAGTGGGACCCTCGGATAGCCCACGGAATGAAGAGCAAAAGCAGGTTTGTGTCCGGCCGTCCCGTGGAAAGGGTGCAAAGCACAAAGATGCACCTGCAAGCAATAATTATATTCCATCCATCTCATCTCTTTCTATCTCTCTTCCTACTCTATATCGGCATCCTTCTCGCACCTCATTCGAATCGTCATCCTCCGTCTTCTTCGGTTTTTTTCTATTCGCGTCGAATACTGGGCCTTTCGGAGGTAAAAATCCGAAGCCTCCTCTGCATGTGTGGAGAATTCCTTTTAACCCAATTCGGATTTGAATAAAATTTTAGTTTCCTGGACTTTTCTTTATTCTGTCTCTCACAAAAAAAAACGATGTTCTTCACATAAATATGCAATTATTTTCCAATTTCCGTATCACTACTTGAGATTCAACAATGAAATTGGAAGAAATTGGAAAATCTCATATCTTTAAAAAATCTTTTAATTATCAGTTAAATTAGTTTAACCTAGGTTAGTTTATAAATTAAGGCAGGTTACAATAAACTGATTAACTTAGGTTAGGTTATCATAGGTTAAGTTATAAAATAAAACATAGTTGAGTACATTCTCTTTTTTTACAAAATATTAAATAATATTGAAAATATATGTTTTAGATTCAGATAAATTGATTTCAATTTGTAACAATTAAAAAAAGAATATATAAAAAATAACGTCTTGATTGAATATTTGCCAATATTAACTATTTTTGTTGGGAATTGATGAAGAATTGTAAGGATTCTCAATTCGGTTATTATTCTGAAAGAAATCTAGATAAAGAAGACGACACATGGCTTCTGAAAATACGTTTCTGTGCGATCGAGGGGGGCTAATGTCAATTGTGTGTTTTGGTGAGGAAACGGCCAAAACTAATTGCCATTTCCACGTCTAATTAAAAAAATAATCCACCCGAAATGAGAGAAGAATGGAAGGAAAGAAAAGGTCGCCCGGAAATTCGTAACTCCTCTCTTCATCGGAGCGCACAATTATCCAAAGAAAACGCATCCGACGATAATCATGCGATAAACAAAATTGTCCTTTCTTTCATCATTTTCTTGGACAGGTGGATGCTTTTTTCGAGAGCTGAAGGGCGAATTGCGTCGAAACCGCTTTCACACGATCCCCTCAAAACATCGCGCGCATCTTTGTCTCTGCACTTCACCTGCTTTTCGTGCATTTTTTTTAAAAACATAGATTCGTTTAGTATTCCAAGCGGAGTTATAAAGAGAGAGAGAGAGAAGAGTAATCGGCGGTTCATACAATCTGGACACGTCCCTAAGCTCCGCTGCGTCCGTTTCGGATTTTCCACAAAGAATTTTCTATCAAAAATATTTTTACATATTCTTACACACAAGAAAAAAGTAGCTAGAAGAAAGAAACACACGCAAAACAAATGAATAATAACAAATATTGATAGGTTGCCGTGATTAGTAACAAAAAAAAAGCAGGATCGAAGTGGGCAAACAGAAACGAAACTACGTTTCCATGGTGATACGGCTCGAAAAGCTCAGTTTCGCGTCCAAAGTAATCGTGTTTTTTTTGTTGTTGTTATTGTTGTTAATGTTATTGTAGTTGCGCGGATGGATTTATTTAAAATATTTTCTTTTGATCCCCTTATGCTCGACAGAGAAGATCACGGAGGCTGCTCGTCGAAGGGGTTGAACAATTCCGTGTCGTGTTAAGGTACATTAGCAACCCCTTTGAGTAAATTTCCTTTTTAAAGCATGTGAATTTTTTTTTTGTTGGGTCGTGGGTGAGATTTAATTTCGGGGCGCTCTGGTTCTTTCTTCTTATTTTTTTCATCATTTTTTTTTTCTCTTCTTTTTAATAAAGCACTAAAGATTGAGAAGACCGGGGAACACATGGACGATTATTCAAAAAAGGTTTCTTATTCGCTTCAACGAGTCGGTGTATATGCATACGTGTCACCATCAATTAGTTTAAAGAGGAAGTCGACTTTGGAAAACAATTGGTAAACTGCGATTAACCGATCGACTTTCGTTAGAATTAGTCAGAAAATCGTAGCACCATTGATTATTTACTGTAAATTATATACGATTTATTGAAATATTCAATTTTTTTTAACCAAAATCATTAACTGATAAATATTGATAATTTTACTACGAATAATTAAAATACATAATTTTGAGATTAAATTTTAATAAATTTAGTTAAATCTTAGTTTCTTTAAATGAAACAATGATTGAAAAATGCAATAAATTAACTAGTTGATAATTATTAAAAGAAAAGTTTATATTAATTAATTTATTTCAATCAATTTTTATGTTTTTCTTAATAATTTTAGTACGAATGAAAAAAGTATTATTAACAGGAAAAGTCAATACTAATTATTAGAATAAAAATAGAAAAATCTTTATATAATTAGGTTTTATTCAATTTTTTGTTATTTTTATTATAAATATTAGTATTATTTACGTTTTTTCATCAATGATGAAGTTGAAAAAGATCATTATTAAATTATAATAATTTAAAATTAAAGTAATGAACGAATCGTGCAGCAAATCTTAATTACTTAATTTATATTTATTTATATTGTTCGTGTCTGAGTGGTGAATGTATGTATTTCAAGTGGATGGCAAATGGAGGAAGTGCATGTTTCTGGTGAGAATCGTGGCGCTCTCCTCGCGCACGAAACTTCCTCAACTTTTGTGGAATTACGAAGAGCTTCGTCTTCGGCTTCAAAGCCGTTGCCTCTTCGTCCATCCATCCGTCCGTCCGTCCGTCCCTATTTACATTTTAACATCGTGCCTTAACATCGGAGGCCGCGAAATGGTGGAAGAAGGCGAAGAAGCGAGAAGCAGCACAAGAACAAGGCATGTTTTTTTTCCCGAGACTGTACTTTGCCTAGCGAACGCACGTATACGTATCTATCTAGTATGCATGCATGTGTGAGTGCGTGTAGTTTTCAATAGAATTCGTGTGTGCTGTTGCATTCCCGCACACACACACTCACACACATATACGCATGCATATAATACGTATATGAGAAACGCATGCACATACACACACAGAAGAACCAGACCTGTTTCATTTTGGGACACGAGAGACGACGAGCAATAAAAAGCGACGCGCGAAGGATCCATCCTCGTCGCCCCCGTTCCTCCTCTCACTCTTTCTCTCTCTCTCTTCTATGCCCTTCCCAAAAGAAAAAGAAAAAAAAACTAATACCAGAGTCGTCGCGCTTTTTTCCTTCCACGCATCTCCATTTGGATGGCGAAAGGAAGAAGGTTTTGCCTTCTTTTCCTCCTCACCCAAAATCCAGCGACGAAGACAAGAGAAGAGAACGAGCTAGAAGAGAAGAGGCGAAGCCACCAACACAGGAGAAATAATAAAGTACACGAATTTAGGTCCGAAGGAATTCTTCAGCTCGAAATCAAGTTTTCAAGAGTTAACGTTTGGCTACAAATTTGTAAAACCATTTCTTTGCTTAACTACCTCAAGTTATAAATTTGTAACATTCGCACGTATTTGTTTTTTAAGCATTTAACAATGAATCTGTCGTGAACGCAGATAGCGAGTGTAACAACTAGTCTTAATTAGAGACGAGCGGAAACCATTTCCTAAACTAATAAGTCTTAATTCTGGCGGAGCAGACACGTTTCACTCTGGCAATTAACGTAATTTCAGCAGATTTCCATCAACAAGTCTCAATCTCAACAGATATAACGAAAACATATTATAATTATTTATATACATTGAATATTTTTTTTCAAATTTTGCGCGCAATGTTAAGATTTATTATAGTTATTTCATTTTTACCGTATTCGAAAACATAAAATAAGTTTGAATTATTCCATGTTTTGTTTGTACTACTTTTCAATACCGTTTACATTAAATGTAAGTAGTGAATTAGTCAAAATAGAACAAAAAAATACAAAAACTTTATTAGTCGATAGTTGATATTAAGTATTTCATATTGATTAAATTCTGTTTATGCAGATATGGAATCATGGTGCTTTGGTATATAAGAAATTATCCATAATTTAGTTGAAAGCAAAGAGAAAGAGAAAATAAAAATCGTAGCACGAAAATGGAAAATCGATTATATCCGTATTTACATTGCTAATATGAAGAAAAGTATCCTATTTATTGGAACACGAATCGTCCATTCATTCGCATCATTATTTTTCACCTATCGAATTTTCATTACCCTCCTTCAGGTGGGTCGATTTTGGAAACGACTGAAAGCAAAGAGACGAAATAAATAAATAAATAAAATGATAGAAAGAATTGAGGAGTTTCAAGAAATCCTATTTGAAATTCATGGGACGTATGAGCAAAATTGGTATTCACCGAGGATTGTGCATCGAAGAAAGAGGTGAGTAAATGCTAAATAAAATCGGGAAAGGAAGCAGCGTGTGCATTTAAACGTCGAAGAGGAGCAAAGAATAAAGAAATAAAGAAAGAGAGAGAAAAGGTACATACATATACAAAAAAAAAAGTTCGCATTGTATTCAAAATACGTTACATAGCAACGAACTTGCACGTTGGGTACCATGGCTACGACACGTATGCAAATGGGGCTGCAAATAATAAATATTCCCAAACGGGACGACGGTGTGTGCGTGTGTGTGTGTATATAAACTCGCCGCTCGCATTGTGAAAATTGTCTGTTACCACAACTCGTCCTACTGGTACTAGTTTTTTTCTTCTTCTTCTATTATCCTTCTACTTGTTCGGCCTTTCTTCTATTTTGGGGTCCCATCATGGAATACGTTGCGGTACAGTTACGTTTGGCAACGTTCGCGTAATGGATCACCATCAACAAAAAAAAATCGTTGTTTCTTTTCTTCCCAACTTTAAACATTTTTCTTGCATTGTTATTGCATCAAGTGTTAAGTATCCTCATCCTTCTTCTTCTATTTTTCGGACAACGGGAATTAGCCAATTAGCTGAGAGGGAGTCAAGAACCTGCAAATGAGTTACAAATTTTATGCGGCGTTCTCTCGCTTAAATTTATGCAAATTACGTGCGTCGATCGAAATTGATTTTCATAAATTTATTTATTGACGGACGAAAGCAGACGCGCTCGGAATTGAGCGGCGTTTCGCAACGGCATCAGGAATTCATAATAATAATAATAATATGATGATGATTAGGACAGACATGGAAACGAGAAATGAAGAAAAGAAACACTTTTCGTGAGCCGATAAAGTTGCGCAATTTGCCTTCGATTATTTACCTATTAAATCTATAAACTCTGAAATTATAGGAATCGAGGCGCAATCGAACGCTTTTATAAACTTTACTGCAATCGACAAACTATGTGGGTTTTTCAAACGATGAAATAAACTGTGACGACTGAATTTGTAAAATTTTACAAATCTGAAAAAATTTACTTACTTAAAAATTGCATCTTAATTCAAATTTAATTGAAATTGGCCTAATTCAATCAAATTACAGTTTTCTAAATATTTGCTATAAATATTTCTGGTCAATTATGCTTACTATATATTTAATATAATAAGAATTGATTTATAACTAGTTAATATATATATACATGACTTAAAATTGCTTAAAAACTTAGTTTTTTCTTATAATTTTTGGCAATTATTTTGTAGCAATTATTTAAAAAGATAAACGTTTAATATCTAGATTTGCTCCATCCATCCAATGAACGCTCTTAAATTAGCAAGGAAGCTTTGGTATTGCTATAGAGGTTCTTCGGTTACCATGGACGCTCTTCAATTACTATGAACACTCTTCAGTTACTAAAGACATTGTTATTCGGACACTATGGAAGCTTTTCTATGGCTATGGACGCTTTTCGGTAACTATGGACATCTACGTTTACTAAGTACGCTTTGCTGTTGCTATGGAGGATCTTTTGTTTTTACGAAACGCTCTTCGGTTACTATGGAGCATCTTTAGTTACTAAGGACCCTCTTCGGACACTATGGATGTTTTTCTATTGCTATAGACGCTCTTCGGCTACTATGGACGTCTTCGGTTTCTAAGGACGCTTTTCAGTTACTAAGGACGTTCTTCGAATACTATGGATGTTTTTCTATTGCTATGGACGCTCTTCGGTTATTAAGTACGCTCTTCAATTACTAAGGACCCTCTTCGGACACTATGGATACTATGGACATTATGGATCTTCTATTGCTATGGACGCTCTTCGGTTACTAAGGACGATCTTCAGTTACTAAGGACGTTGTTCGGACACTATGGATGCTTTTCTATGGCCATGGACGCTTTTCGGTAATTATGGATGTCTTCGTTTACTAAGGACGCTTTGCTGTTGCTATGGAGTATCTTTTGTTTTTACGAAACGCTCTTCGGTTACTATGGAGGATCTTTAGTTACTAAGGACCCTCTTCGGACACTATGGATGTTTTTCTATTGCTATGGACGCTCTTCGGCTACGCTTTTCAGTTACTAAGGACGTTCTTCGGACACTATGGATGTTTTTCTATTGCTATGGACTCTTCGGTTATTAAGGACGCTATTCAATTACTAAGGACCCTCTTCGGACACTATGGATACTATGGACATTATGGACACTATGGATCTTCTATTGCTATGGACGCTCTTCGGTTACTATGGACGATCTTCAGTTACTAAGGACGTTGTTCGGACACTATGGATGCTTTCCTATTGCTATGGACGTTCTTAGGTTACTAAGGACGCTTTGCAGTTGCTGTAGGAATGAATAATACTGTTGACTTGTTCAAGGTATTTAGTTTGATAACGTTTAATTATATATAATTTCAAATATTTATAAATAATTGAATGGTGCTGCGTATGATTGTGTAATGATGTAATTGAATCTTTGATAGTCATGAATCGAACTCGATCGACGTTGGATATGAATGGATCCAAGCGGCAATGCCGATCGAAGCTCACGAATTCCGTCCGATCGGCACGAAACAATCAACGTCCGAATTAATAAATAAAGTCCGGCGAATCAGATTCCAGGAAAACGCAAACATAGGAATCCGATTAAACACAAATCGAAATCCCTTTTTCTCATACTTTCGTTCCCTTTTGGGCCTTAATCATCGTAAAACGTGAAATAAAACGAAAAGCTGCGTTTAATTCACGGACACCTGCGGACTCGGATTTTTTTCTTTTCGTTCGGGGTTCGTAATTATAATGAGAGTCGAAAGGATTTCGAAAATCGTTTAGCGGCAGGTGCTTACGTGCGCGTACACGTATAATATTCAAGAAACGACGTCGATGGAAAGAAAGAAGGAAGAAATAAAGTGTGGAGTGAAAAAAAAAGAAGAAAGAGTGGACGAAACATGCACATTTGAAATTTTAATCGCGGCACTTCGGACGAGGACGGAAAACTGGATTGGAGAAACGGGATGGACGAGGAATTCCGATTTCCATGGAAACGATATATGCATGCGTTTGATCTCGGCTGGCGACGGCGGACGATCGAAAAAGAAATGAAGAAGATAATAAAAAGAAAACAAAGAGTAGAAGGAAAAGAAATGTTTGTTCGTTTATTTCCATTTAATGTCCGTCTGGTTTGAACCAATGGACGACGTTGATGGTCTTCGTCTATACCTCAGCATCATCTCGTATGCATTTAAACGATTTACATAGCACATAAACCTTGGTCTAATTTCACTGACCTTCTACTCGACCATCGCCTTTTTAACCGCGTCTCCACTTCCTTCTTCGTCCTTTTTTTTATATATCTCCAATTTATTTTCATATTACCCTTTTTGTGACAGTCATTCAAAGCAAGTTTAAAACAGTCAAACAAAAAAAACATCATTTCTTTTAGCAATTTTACAGAACAATTCGGGTCGAAAGCGAAGAGATGTGTTGCATGCACTTTCTTGACGATCCATAATGGATTTCGGTGCGGAGCGTCCAATTAGCTGGTCTACGTTAAACATCCAAATTCAATTATCGAAACGTCGCAGAGGTTTACCGAAATGCAACATTTTTATTCTTTTTTTTTTTCAAACCAAAAGAGAAAAGCAGAAACTCGTCTTCAATTCGATGGAGTCAATACAAATTTCGAAAAGTATCTATACAAAATATTAAGACGAAAATGTATAATTTTTTTAGCTATAAATGATATTGATTATATTTCTTTTCTCAGTAATCAGGAGTTAAGTAAATTGGGAAAATTGCAATTGAAAATTTACAAATTAATTCAATTTGAGTTATTAAGTGCATATTATATTTTAATATCTAATTTACTAAACAAAATCTTAGTGCAAACTGAAAGTTTGCTTTAAATTGATATTATTAGTAATTATGTGAATTTATTTATGAAAAACAGCCGAGTGTCATAAAAGTAACGTTACGATTTTGCATTAAAATAATTTTTAAGTGAAGTAAAATAAATAAAAAAATTTATTATCATCAGTTTGCACAATCTTTCAAATTTAATGTTAAATAAAAATATCTATTTTCTTTTTAATTACACAGAAAATATTCGCGTTTTTAATTAAATTAATAATTTTTAAGACTTTTTTTTTCAAATATCTTTTGTATTTTAGTTATTTACTTCTACTAAATCGTTTGAAAAGACGTGATTAATAATTAAAAATCAAAATTGAAGGAATTAATCACGAAAGTTGAATTGTTTTACTGAAAAAAATCCAATAAAGTTGTAATTTATTAATGATGATTAAAACGGATTACTCTGGTTATTCCACTTTCGATTTATGAATGGAAGCCACCAGGAGCGAGATTAACATCTCGAGAAATATTACGAACAATTTGTGCTGCGATATTCTTCCGGATAACAAAAGGAGGACGCGCGCGTACTTGGTTGGTCTAAGTGAAATGAAAGTGAAAACGAGCGGGTTTTCCTTCATTTTTTTCACAAAGTTTTAATTGCAATGCGTTTTGAACGCAACGAGAGAGGAGATGAATGAGTAGAAAAATGTGTTTCGTCTTCTGCCCTCCTTTGGCCGACAACAGATATGAAGTGGTGTATTGAAATAACATGGTTAAGAGGTTAACGACCCAACCCAATCTAAGATGTATTGAACTAGTAACCGCACCCCGCTCCACTTGAAAAAAACCAGCGAGAAGAATGGAGCAAAGTGGATAGAGGAGGAAGAAACAGAACAACCTGATCAATGATCCGAATTGTCGACCGAAATCCAAAATATTTACCACCCGACAACAAAGAGAGAGAAGGTCTCTTTTCCTACCTCAAATCGTTGCCAATTGTAGGTAAAAACGGGATTATCGCAGTAATCCTCTAAACCCAAAAAATTTTTTCACTTGTGTCGTTTCGCACTAATGATGGTGAAAACTCCGAAAGAAAGGAAATACTCTTCTGATATGTTTATTTAACAGTATATCAGTTTCAGACGGCTCGGAACGCAACGCATCCAGAATCCGGAGGGGCCTAAATCAACAAGTCCCTCGGTGGGGTGGAAAATACGAGATGGAAGAAAAAAAATTGAGATCGTTCAAGGGCAAAAATTTCACGCCCCTTATCACATCTTCTGCTGTGTTTTTTTTTTGTTGTGTGTTCTCTTTTTCTCTTCATTCTTTAATTTTTTATTTTTTTTTTGGAAATGTTATGTTTTGGCAGTGGATTTTCGAAGGCGAAACGGGTCTCTCGCTAATCGTTCCCTTTCACAAATCGACTTTTAACGATTCCCTCCATCTATCATTTTCGCATGACGAATGTGAACGTCTCAATGCCAACAGCTTTAATCGTCTCTATGCAAGCGCGTAAAAATAAGCATATTTCGCCTTTACTTCACGTATTTTTGAAGTTATTTCAAATCATTAGCAATTAGTTTATTTTTCTACAATTTTTTTTTATATATAAAGAAATCAAATTCAGTTTGTTATTACAAAACTTACATAGTTTAAGAGAAAAATTAGATTTAGTTTTTCTTTTATATGAAGATTTAATTATTTTTTTTTTAGTTTATTCCAAAAACTAAGCATATTGTGAACAATAAAGTTCGATGAAATATTGTTATTTTTATATTTCTAAAAAAAAAATCACAAAATTTTGATTTACGAATATATTTAATGTCACCATTACAGAATTGTACAGTTCGTAAACGTCTTTAAACTATATTTAATATAGTTTTAATTAAGAAAACAGAAAGGATCGAATTGGAATATTTGGCAATTTCGATAGTTTTGAAATTATTGGAATTTTTCTAAATTACTCAATTTCATTCAATTTTATGTAAACTATATTTAAGTTAAACTACTTGCAATTGGAATTTTTGGCAATCTATATTTGGAATTTATCTGAAGTTGGGTATTTTTCCAATTAATTTTCAGCGCAAATTAAACGAACAGCAAATGTGTTTTATCTAAGTGAAAGCGGAGAGATCCATTAGGGTGATTAAGGCGCTGCATTCGCAATTAATCTTAATCCCCACTGAGTGGATTAAAGTCGGAGGGAGCCAACATTAAACATGTTCGGGCCAAAAGTTCTTCGGCGAAAACGAAAGGGGGACAGACCAGGCTTTTTAACAAAATAACGACTCCCCCATGTATATACTGCACACACACACATACATACGAGTATACGTGCATACGTTTTTCCTCTATTTATACGTGAATGTGTGTGTGTGTGTGTATGCCAAGCGCGCGATAAAGAAACGTCTGTTAACACCCCCCTATGTTTCTAGCACGCATGTGGCTTCGAAAAACTGCTGGGAATCGCACAAAAAATACCACACATACACACACATATATATATATACATTTCGGTGTGTGAGTGAAACTTATACGGGTTGTTTTAATCATTGGCCCTTTTTTTAACGGTTTTGTTCCAAACGCTACCAAAAGACGAATGGAAGAAAGAGAATTTTACATGTGGTTGTATATACACCACATTTTATTCGTGTATATTGTGACATGTGTTTTCGGATAATTCTCCTCCCACACACGCACAAACGACGAGTCTCCATAGAGAATCCCGAACATTCGCAGCAAACTAATAATATACATTATCTCACTTTATATATATATAAATATTTTTTTCTCTCAATTCAACGTAACAATTGTGTTCATTTATTTTTCTTTCAATAAAAAAAATTGACAACAAAGCTAGGTAACTTGAAGACCCAGACATGATCCTCGTGGAACCGAAATTCATTTGTTTTGTTTTTAAAAATAAAGCCAACCGTGATGATGCTTTATTTTCGATTCTCTCTCTCTCTCTCTCTTCGCTTTGTTTCGAGCTGCTACCTCAACGCGTTTTAGGTTGAAATTGTTGCGCACGTTTTTTTTTTTTACATCATAACTCTAAATTCAATTAATTATTTAATTCAAAATACGAAATTATTTGTTTACACGCCATTTTGATTATTAAAACAAAAATCTCAATTTTATTTTTCTACGTATTTTCTTGTCTTTTTTTTCCAATTCAATTTGTTTTGCTAATTTTATTTTGTAGAAGGCCAACTATGATGTTTACAACTTGTAAACAAAAGCAAAATTGTAACAAAATATAAAATTGTTTTCTTCGACGCCATTTTGATTTGTGTACAAAATATATTAAAAACTTGTAAATTGGACGCCATTTTGATTTTTATACAAACATTTTTAGTCATTTTTTTTTTAAACAAGGCCAAAACTGGAACTACCTCAACAACATCCTGCAGCAGCAATGTTGGTATAGTATGGTTGAAAGTGAGTTTTCGCTGCTGCTAGATTATATCATTAAGGGGAACTCTATTCGTAGGCGAGGGAAGCCAGCAAAGCGCGAAATTGGTGGTCGACGTTTCGAGGAAAACAATGCGAGTGTGTGTTTTTTTTTTCGGTGCGTTTCTGTGAGCGCTCAAGGTCAACGCGTTTCGCGCCTATTCGCCACAGTTCAAAAAGTCCATCCTCTGTGCTTGATCCACGAGGGAAGACACGCTCGAACGACCTATGTGGGACAACTTTTTTTCCGGACCGTCGATTCTCGCCAACGGAAAATCCCATTGAATTGCTCACAACTTCGATACAAAATACATCGAAATTTAAAAAAAAACACTCTCATTTAGTCTTATAATTATTTTATTTGATAGCTATCACCACGTGTCAACTTGTGATATACTGTTAGCAACTACAAACACATAAGTTGGGTCTCGCTGTAAAAAGGTTGAGAAACGTTGCTATAATATGTTATAATGAAAATAATTGACAATGTGAAAACAAAAGATGCTTTAGTTTGGATTCACTTGTTTCAATTATTTCTACAAATTTGGCAACATTTTTACCAACATTTAAATCCATATTGAATTCTGTCAAAATGACAGATTTGAAAACAAAAGCATTTGTTTTTGCAATGTTGGCAATAAATTAATATAACTTTTTTTTATTAAATAACAAACAAAAGACCATTCGTGAATCGAAACTTTTCGTATTCGTCATTCATTAATTCACTATTATTTTTTTTGTGTTAGGGTTCGAAATTTATGCATCAACATCTACCAACACCCACCGGAAATCCAACAGCGAGGCGCGTTTCCGAAATGCATTTCGTATGCTTCCTCATTTGTCTGTGCATGTGTTTTTTTCTATTTCTCTCTATCTTTCTCTTTTATTTTCCTATTTTTTGTTTTTTTTTATAGTCTTTGCAACCTACACGAAACAAATTCGCCGCTCGCACGTTTTTTTCGCTCCGTTGGTACCAATTTTATGTTTTATTTTTCGGGGGGGCAGTTGGCAATTTTAATGGACTAAGGGGGAAGTAAAGATAGAAACACGTTGCATTTTTTCGTAGTTTTTATTAGAGATAAAACATGTAACATAAAAAAAAAGAACGAGAACTAAAATATGGGGGGAGATGAGGACTTAATTACTTAATGTTTAGCAAGTATAATATCTTTGGGGCTCATCCGTTTCTATCATCTGTCTATCGCATTAATCATCACCAACTAAATGCTAAATTGGAAGATTAATTATGAAGATTTCATGCAATAAATTCTCATGTTTTCAGAATACAAAAATTGTAAATTTACGAACACGAATCACATGGGAATCATTCCCACGATCGCCTGAAATAAAAAACGAAATATGTATTTAACCGTTGTCATACATATTTCATTTATCGCTAAACCGTTTCATCAATTATTCAAATATGAAATATTTAGTGCTCGATTTTAATAAAAACCCGCGTGAAATTATTAATTATTAACACTCCGTTTAATTATTTCAAAAATTCTTGTATTTTTTTTTTCAGAAAAAATGAAAAAAAAATTATTATTTTATATTATTAATTATGATTATACTTTTTTTTTTGTAAATAACGATTTTCCATTAAGAATCTACATTGCAATTAAAATTTACGATGTTCATGACATTGAGTTACAAAAATAAACGTAGGAAAACGCTCAAGGCTGAAGACCGTTCATTTTTTTGTACTTTATATATTAAATTTTGAATTACTGAATGGACAAAATGAATATAGTTAACATTTTTTTTTGCAAAATTTACTAATAAAGTGTACAAGTAATGATATTATGAAGATTCGATCATTTTTTAAGTAATTTCGTTGAATTTCTTCTAAGATTGTTGTCAAAAAACGCTCACTTTATCACCAATGAACAATCACTTTTCAATTTTAAAAAAGAAAGTAAAAATTTCAAAAAACTTTTATCCTTTAAAACACACAAAAAATGGACTTGTTAACTAATTAGTTAACATGAAAATATCAACATCTACTAATTATAAATATAAATTTTCATCTAATTAATAATGATATTTTATTAATCGTTGAGAAATGCGAGAATCCAATTGGAATAAAGGGTTTAATAATTACAGGAGGAAAGTTTTCGTCTGTAATTAACCAATTCCGAATGAATAACAAATTGAAATAAAAATTACTTTTATTTTTGTTTTGAACAAAATGATTTTTGAAGATTTTTAAAAATCAGTAGATTTAAACGAAAATTTGTAAAAAAAATTTAAAAATTAAATTAAGTAAAAACAAGCATGAATATAATCAATTTAAATAATACAATTTTCTAATTCAAATACGATTTGTAGAAAAAAAATGAAAAATTGTAAAAGTTTAATAATTTGAAAATTATCTTCAATATGAGTACATTTTAGGAGTTATATTAATTTGTAAATTATTTAAAAAACATTTTTAAGGGCTAAACTTAAATAAAGTTAACTTATTGGAGCGTATAAGTAATGGTCGAATTTGCATGAAAAGTTGTAAATAATGAAACTTTGCAAAATGTAAAACTAAATATTGCAAGGAATATTTTTTTTCAATGTAATTTAAGTAAAGTAAACTTGTTGGAACGTTAAGTAACACAGACGCACACTCGTTGAAAAAAAAGTATCACTTATTGTTGATGTTTTATAGCGAATTAAGTATGTATGATGGAATTTGTAGTTTGTAGTTGTCACGCACAGATTGAAATTGTAATATCACATCACCGGGGCAACGACGATTGTGGAGCAGCGCACACTGTGTGTAATTTGCGGGTAAAAGAAATCCTGCTGGTCCGAGAGATGGCGAGCGACTGAGGATCCGCGAAAGGGTTGCTACGACGACCGAAGGATGTTGTTGTATGATGCTGCTGCTGCTCTAGCAGGAGAGAATTTGTTGCGGAGCAGCAATTGGCGGACCGAGAGTGTAATTCGCGAGAGAACGCGGATCCGCGAATGGGTGTGCGTGTTGTATTCGGGCTTTTCGGGTGAGGAAGGCGGCGGAGGCGGTTGGATGGCGGTGGTGGGGTTTTTCGGAGCGCGATTCGCGGATCTCTCGGCTGGCTTCATTTTTTCTTTTTTGCACACGCAACTCGACGTTCGCACACGAAGCCGGCCCCGATTCCTACCCCAACGTTTCGCAACGTTGCGGCTGGTCAGGAGGACGGGCGGAGTGGAGAGGAGAGGAGAGGATGATGATGACAGAGAAGATCCGGTCCCCACTCACTGTCAATGTCCTTACGGCAGGTCGGGAACCCCGGGTGTCGGCGAAACGTGCGAACGACGACGACGCGCGAAAAACAAAAGCAACAAGCGAAAACCGAATACGCGAGCATACATTATACAACAAACATACAAATAACGAGCGAATTCCATGCAAGGACGAACGTGCGCGACTCAAGGACCTCTTTTTACACATACATCACACGCATCATTATCAACAAACAATTGAGCGTCAAAATATCGCTTAATTCGACAATGACAGCAGCAGGACAGCCTCCTTCGATAATCTCTGGTAAGAGACCATCCCTTAATAATTCATCAAACACATTTAATTATTATAATGATGATGCATGCATGATGTTTTCAGGATACGTTATATATGCATGTTTTCTGTGATGCGTTTCGCGCAATCTGTATCACACACACACAGACTGACGGACGGACGGACGGATACGATGATAAGAAGCGCGCGTCTCGTCTGCATCTGCATGTTTGCACATCGTCTCTCCCCTTACTTACTTACGTACGTACGCTTCGTGCAGTAAACATTTGCCGTTTGCATTATCCTCTCTCTTCTTGTTGTTGATACAACTTTTGACCTTTCGCGTCCATTTATCAACTTTCCGCTCTTCTCCACTCATTGTGAATTTGCAATTATCCCCATTACATTCCTTATGAATTCGCTATCAAAATCCTCCACAAAATATTTAACAATGAAATATTCCTATATGTTAAATCACAAATTAAAGAACTAGAACTATGCTTATTAAAAATTTGCTAAAATTTAAAAATGATATTAAAAACTGATTTTTTCTAATGTTAAATTAATAATTAAACAACTTAAATGTGCTTCATTTAATAGACAAATAGAGTTTGCTGAAAAAATATAGCATTTATACTAAAAAATGTAAAATCATTGTTCAAAATATATTCATTAATAATTTTCTAAACTTCTAAATCTTCAAAATTAATTTAAAAAAAATGAAATGAAACTAAAAAGAAGTAAAATCAATGATCGAATCATCAATAATTAAAAAGAAACTAAACTAAGTTTTCTAAAATCGTCCACTTCTTAACAAATTTATAATCAAAAAAATTTCTTAACGTCTAGGTCAGCTTAAGTAAACATACAAATTTTTGGATCAAAAGGACGAACAAACTAATGTCATTAACACCCAAAGAAAAATATAACAATTACAATTGTTAAAATTAATTTGCTGAAATTCTACGAATTTGGATAAATTTATAGCAAATTTAACTTAACAAGTAATCAAATGTCCTTAAATTTATACAAACAAACAATAAATTTGTACGAGAAACAAATTGGATACGATTTATGGAATTTGATGCATTTTCATTAAGTAACATTAAGTAAAGAATTAGTTTCAGGAATTAACAAATTAGGAAACATTAATTGTGTTTATAGAAATCACACGACTGAACAATACATGTATAAAGGAAAAAGAAGTGATAGACTTTGTTGTATTATCAATTATTATTAATAATACTAGACTTTAATTTAGGGATGTAATAATATTTTGTATGCATTGTTTGGATTTTGGTGGTGGGTCAGAAGAGGAGAGTTTAATGGAACTTCCATGCCATTACAATAATCGCACGCAATTTTCGTTTTTCATTTTTTTTTTCTTTTCCAACTCGCCTAATCGATTTATGATCATCGTAAATCGCTTTCAAACCAATTCCGTGCGGGATGAACGCGTAACGAAAACGAATTGCGTATTTATTCCATCCATGTGTGCGGTTTCGAGTATTCTGCAAAGAAGGCCTAGATAAATCATAAAAAAACAAACAAACGCAGTCCCGAGGAAAGAGAAACAGAAACAAATGAAGTAGATTTCACCTTACGCAATGTTGAAGGGAGGGATAAAAAGAGGCAAATCTCGCACGCAAATCGGGGCAGAATGTGCGTGCTTCGTGGGGATAGAGCGGAGGCAAACGATAAATAAATAAAAACTAAAATAATATATATATATATAAGTTCCATGCAAACTGGACACCCTCCGACATCTATTATTTATCCGGGTGGCGGTGGGTGGGTGGTTTGCGGGGGAGACGCGGAACCGCGCGATCCATTTCAACTAATTACAATCCACCTCCGTCTCTACCGCCGCCTCCTAATGGAATTATTTATTATTCAAGTTCGGCCCCAGCGACGAATTCAATTTTCGAATTATTAATTGCGACTATCTTTCGGTAATTAGTCAATTTCACCCCGTTTCCACAATTCCTACGCATATTCAGCAAAGTTTGAAGAAGTTAATTAACTAGTAATGAACATTCCAAAGTTGCTTATTCTTTAATGACAAAGTTTTCGGATTCGTTTTCTTCAACTTAACTAACATTAAAAGATTCATAATAAGGTTGAAAACTTTTGGCTCGAATTTAGACGCGAAGCAATGGAAATATTGGAATTTCTATGAAATGGTCAAAAAGTTTAAAGCTAAGTTATGAACGTTTTGCATTTTGATATAGATGTTTATTATTGAAACTAAGTGTAATAATTCTATTTTGAAATGTTATCTAAGATCGAGCTCCATATTAATATAAAGAAAGAAGAAAGCAATAGAATTATCGAATGGAACGGTGTGAGAGAGAGAGAGAGAAAGAGAGCTCGTCGTAATGGGGCAAATGCCCGGACATGCAATTACCTATCGGAATACGGTCGTTTCCGTGTGGATTGATTGCATGGTCGGCCTCACGACAATCGACACACGAAAAAAAAAATGATTTCGACAATTTCGGACGTATGAATATTTCAGTCGTCCTTCCTGTGCGTGCAACCAATGAAATACACACATATAGAAGAACAAGAGAGGTGACCGATAGAATCCGTTCGATAAAATCGTTCAATTCCGATGGCCGAATTTCACGAGCATAATATGAAATTGTTGTTCGAAATGATGATGATAGCGGCTGTGTGTTCACAGTCTGATAACAAATTTTATATTTATACATTTACCACCGGGTCTGAAAA
The DNA here is from genome assembly GCF_001412225.1 of Nicrophorus vespilloides. Taxonomy (NCBI): domain Eukaryota; kingdom Metazoa; phylum Arthropoda; class Insecta; order Coleoptera; family Silphidae; genus Nicrophorus; species Nicrophorus vespilloides. The sequence continues at coordinate 27,728 of NW_017099336.1, forward strand.
CTAGTCTGTTTTATCATCGATAAACACCAAAAAAAAAATAAATGTATATATATATAATAATGCGTGTACAAGGAAGGAGTCGCTCTTGACTTTGCCCTTTTTTCTCCCTTTCCGTCTTTCCCACTTTCTCTCAATGGAACGCCTCAACTCTCCGTCCTCGTCTCTCTCTCGCAAAGCAATTATATACTAAACAGTATTTGAACCCCGATTTTCCAAACTATTAAGGATGACCGATAAGGCGGAGAGGAATCACGTATGCACCATGTATTTTCCCCGTTCCATCCGTTTCAATGTTTTTGTTCCTCTTCACTTTTGGCTTTCCTGCATTGCGCAAGAAAGAGATAGAGTGTAGAGAGATGGTTGAGAGGTGGCGGAGGAGGAGGTGCGTGTCCAGTGGAATGTCACATTAGATAAAACTATATCAAAAAATATGTGCATCGACGCAGCGAAACGGACTGAGATGGAGGATCGAGGAGGCGTTGAACCTATATATGTGTGCACGAAAAGCACAACGGATAATGCGTTTGTGTATTTTTTTATTTTTTTTTGGGAATAAACATGATTCATGACTATGATTATGTGATCCTCTCCTTTCCACGCATCGACAAAAAAAAAACGTGAATTTCCAATGTGTACAAATCGATAGCGCCAAGCAAACAAGATCGAGAAAAACAACTGCGAGAAGAAACAAAATAACAATATTAAATTTGAGAGAGAGAGAGTAAACTAAAATGCATTTTGTTTCGCCGCCGCTGCCGCCTACGCAATTATAATTTTATTTGGGGATTTTTTCGTGAAAGGGGACTCCCCCGATTTTTGTTTCTCTTTTGTTTCGTTTCGTGGTACCTAGCCTATATTGATCTCGTGCGAAGCTGAAAAAAAAAACTGTGTATGACGCAAACAGACGAAACGCATTGCGTGTCATTGTCTGAATGGAAATATGGCATAAAATGGGTGCACGTGTAATGATGGCCTCTCTTTAAAATTCCTATCTGTCCGTACTTCTTTCTCTTGCAGCAATCGCACGCACCATTCAATAATACCGAGCTCGTACTCCCTTATTACGCAACGATCTATTTAGACGGTAAAACTCGTACATCTTCGATGGACTAATCACGAAACAAAAAAAAAATAGTCTCTTGTTTACTCGACAGATGGCGTCATCGTCGAATTTATCTATTTCTCTTATTATTGCATCTAAATCAAATTTATTCATAAAACATTTTAAAATAAGATACATTATATCTAATCTATTATAACAATTTCGAAAAATTGTTATTTTTTTTCTTCTTCAAAGCTCACGTAAAACACAGGATTTGTTAGTGAAACTGGACAAATTCCAAAATGAAAATAATATTTTAAATAATTTATTTAAATTATTAATTATTTTTGTGTACTAGATGGAGTAAGTATCGAATTTATCTATTTGTATTTCATCATTATAAAATATGTTACATTATAATGTCTATTATGACATGAAACAGTTTTACATTCATTTCAAATAACTCGCAATTTATTTAAATTATTACTTTTTTTAATTTTCGTTTATTCATTAGATGGAACAAGCATCGAATTTATTAATTTCGACCATTCAAACCATTAATTTCTATCAATCTTAATTGAAAATTGTTATAATTTATTATTATTTAGTAAGAATTTCACAAATTAAATGATTTTCATGAAAAAAACGAGAATTAAAAAAAAAATATATCAATTTTTTTTAAAATCTTAAATAATTGACAGTTGCATCAAAGTTGCTTTACCAACAGATGGCGTCAACGTCGAAACTGTTTAATTTTTGTTAAATATATGACGAAACTATCTATGCTTGAATATCATTTAGGCTGTGAATTAAATCTAAAAAAAAAAGTGCTTCCGTGTAAGAGATTTGCTTATCTGTCTAAACTTAAAATATCGAAATTTTTGTCATTATTGTAACAGTTTATCAGTCTTATTATTATTTCTCGGAATACTTTTGTTGTCCCAATTATACACTTATTTTTTCACTGACTCAAATGCTTGATAAAGAACAAAGATGAAATCTTTAACGAAACTTTACATAACCGAACTTATTAATTGTTAGTGAACCTACATTATATCTGCAATTAGTCTTATCACATATGTGTCTTCAGATATGAACGTTTCGTGGTGGATCCATGAAATCCTTTGTTGTTTCTCGTACTTATCTGCTGTATAAAAATGACGTTAATTGACGGGCCAAAAATAATTCGATAAATTTATTGACACGCACTGGTAATCGCTCGTATCTGTCGACTAGTTTAAATAGATTTTGCACATTCCTTCCTATCCGACCTTTCGAACTCGATATCGATGTTTGCGCTCTAGGGAAAACTTCAACCAAAAAATACTAAAAATTGTATCGCATTTCGTGGAGGAAACGGCACGCAATTATCGCCTCGCAGTTCAAGCGAACTAGTTCTTCGAGCGAAAGCAAATGGGACATAATGAGTGCACGAAATTGCGAAGCTTATTTACTTAAGCCACTGCAATTTGCGTTAATGCGATGATGTTAGGCTTTGTAAGCAATGTAATTCATTTAACTAACTAAAATATTTAAAAAAGTAAATAAATATCAGTTCGCAAATTATTATTATTGATATTACTTAATTAGTTCAATTAGGGCGAGTGGGAAATTCATGTTATTACACGAGTAATATTCGTGAGAATGTCGGCTCACAACCCTTGCAGTTTTTTTTTTCTTCTTCTCTAGTTTAGAAATATGAAGGAATATGATTGCCGGGTGAAATTAGCTAATTACGGCGTGGACTGTATTGCCGTGTCCTAAGGGAGGACCAATTTCTATGTCGCCAATTCGAGCAGACGTAATTATTTTGTACCCTGAGCAGTGTTTCTAGAACTCAATTTAAAGTACACAACAAATTCACTGTTTTCAAAAGCAAATAAATAATTATTATTAATAATAGCAAATTATTGAATTACGAACATACAAATAAACTGTTTACAAACAGTAAAATTGAATAATTTATTAAATAAATGAACAAATTGTAAACAATTTACAAAAAAAATAATATTTTTCAGCATTTTAGAAGAAATCGTGTTAAAGTAATTTAAAAAAAAATGTAGATTTGAATCAAATTAGAAAAATTTTCGTATTAACTATTTTGTTGTTTCTTAAATAAATAATTATTATTAATAATAGTAAATTAGTGAATTACAAACATACAAATAAACTGTTCACAAACAGTAAAATTGAATAATTTATTAAATAAATGAACAAATTCTAAACAATTTACAAAAAAATAATATTCTTCAGTATTTTAGAAGAAATCGTGTTAAAGTAATGTAAAAAAAAATGTAGATTTGAATCAAATTAGAAGAATTTTCGTATTAACTATTTTGTTGTTTCTTAAATAAATAATTATTATTAATAATAGTAAATTAGTGAATTACGAACATACAAATAAACTGTTTACAAACAGTAAAATTGTATAATTTATTAAATAAATGAACAAATTGTAAACAATTTACTAAAAAATAATATTCTTCAGCATTTTAGAAGAAATCGTGTTAAAGTAATTTAAAAAAAAAATGTAGATTTGAATCAAATTAGAATAATTTTCGTATTAACTTTTTTGTTGTTTCTTAAGGAAAGTTTTCGCAATATGAATTTTGATGAAAAAGTTTCCAAAGCAATAAGTTCTGTTTCTAATTGCAATTGTTATAAAGAACTTCGAGAAAAAACGACCATTTTATAGAAATAATTTGATTATTGTAAACAATTTGCAAAATACAAATCTAACTCTTTTAATTATACAAAATCAATTTGAAGTCAATGTGAAACTATAACTTTGAATACATTTAAAAACAGAATCAAAAGACTTATTGGTTTTGTATGAAAAAAAAGAAATAGAAAATAAAGAAATTATCTCGAATTGGGGTAACGGTGAAAAAGCCATCATGAGTTTTCGGTGAGTCACACCGAGAGCATTCTTGTCGTATCCCGAAACGCATTGTGTGTGTGTGTGTGTTAGTGAGTGGTTTATTTTTATTTTCTGTATTTATTATATGACCTCTCCAATAAATTTTGTACAAGAATGTTCGGGTTTATAGAACGAACAACAATAAAGAAAATACGAATCAATCAGATAAAGTTAAAAAATCATTAACAAATATGTAGCAAAGTGATTTGTATATGCAAAAAGTAGAGTCAAAGTAGTTCAAATATATTAATTATTAATTAGTTCAATGTAACTAAAAATTGCGTAGATAAACTTTTTTTTATTTCAATTTTAGACTTTTTTGGAAAATCAAATTTGTGTTTATGATTTTGAGAAATTTCTAAACAGGAATTGATTGATTATTACAGAAAATTGATGTCAGTATGGAAATGTTGTTGTTGGGAAGCACCGATGGAAGAGGAAGTGGTGCATCGATTGTCTATTTTTTCTTTCTTTCTTTCGTGTATTGTCCTGAGACCTCTAATTGATTTGTCATTACGGAAAGAAGAAAATTGCTAATGTGCGCATTCGTGGAGGACGTCGGCGTGGTGGTGGTGGTGGTGAGGAGGAGAGAAGGGTTTCAGTGGGAGGCGGAATTCATACACAAATACACGTACAGTCAATGTACACACAAAGTGGGGGTGGGTTGAGTTTTTCAGTGTGCGACAGGCGCAGCAGGAGGACCTATCAACCGCCAATAACTAATAATTCGCTCGCGCATGTTTCCAGAAACGCATTGTTATTAATTCATTCGAGGTCTGCAAATGGATGGACGTATGGACTGAAATACGCTGAAATTGCAATAACACACGTCCGACCATCATAGACTTCAATCAAATATCGACTGAATTGCATTTGAAAGACACGCTTATTCCTCTACAAAAAGTCGGAAAACTGTAATCAAAATATGAATAATTTGTAAAGAAATGAACTTTTTGATTTAGATTATTCTAGAAAAACTTCTTAAATGTAACAGTTATAAAAAAATTGTAGAGCTTCAAAAGTTTGCAAATCGTGTATGAATTATCTTCATCTGTGTGAATGTTGTCATTAAGATATTGAACGAAGCCAAATATGGTTTTCTTTCTGAGAATAGAAAATGAATATCGTTTGCAAATATCGCAATAATGAACTTGGTTTATAGAAAATTTTCGCAATAAGAATTTTGATGAAAAAGTTTTCAAAGCAATAAGTTCTGTTTCTAATTGCAATTTTTATAAAGAACATCGAGAAAAATCGACCATTTTATAGAAATAATTTGATTATTGAAAGAAGTAAACAATTTGCAAAATACAAACCTAACTCTTTAATTCATACAAAATCAATTTGAAGTCAATGTGAAACTATATCTTTGAAAACATTTAAAAGCAGAATCAAAGACTTATTGGATTTGTATAAAATAAAGAAAAAGAAAAATAAAGAAATTATCTCAATAACTAATAATTCGCTCGCGCATGTTTCCAGAAACGCATTGTTATTAATACACG
>NW_017099336.1:33210-38128 GCF_001412225.1 Nicrophorus vespilloides
GTATGAATTATCTTCATCTGTGTGAATGTTGTCATTAAGATATCGTTCACTAGCCAAAGATGGTTTTCTTTCTGAGAATAGAAAATTAATATCGTTTGCAAATATCACAATAATGAACTTGGTTTATAGAAACTTGTATGTGCAGATAGTAATTATCTTCTTACAAATGAAGCTTCATTCAATATTTGCTGAATGCAGTTGACACTTGCAGAAGAGATTGTCCACGTAGCGAAGATAATGGTAATGGTTTTAGCAAATCGTTGATATTTGCATTGAAATTGCAATGGAAACAGTCAAAGGTTATGAAGATATGTAAATAATTATTCTAATACTTGCAAGTGCAATTATAAAAATTTTATTTCAACTATTTGGAAATCGAAATTAAATAAATGAATATAATGGAAACCAAAGCAAATATTTTTGTTTCAGTGAAATCTTCGAAAGACGTAAACTTATTAAATTTACTAATAAATGAGTCTAGTATAGATAAAGAGATGGAATGATGGATATTGCAACAATCTTGATTGTTGTTTAACTAAAACAAAATGTCGAATTTACTAGTAGATTGTAATGGATTGAAGGGAATCTGGTGTAGTCATAGAGACAGAGAGAAAGAGAGATGGATAGAGAAAAATGTGTCGTTTGTGAGTGCGTGTGCGTGTGGTTTTTGTGGCCAAGGCCAACCACTAGCTGCTGCATTTTTCGATATGACGCTACGAAAAAAACGCGTGCGTGCATTTCGGTTCATAGACGAAATATTTAAAAAGAAGCAAAGAAACTAGGAAAACATTCAATTTCTTAATGATTGTAGGTGATTTGGTTATTTCGCGTTGATTGCATTTCGAATGGATCGGTTGCATTTTCCTTAAGGTTTTTGGGGAGTGCGTGAGCTGCACGTTTTTTGGGTGTGTGTGAAAAGACCTAGACTAGATGCGTTCGAGTGCGTGTCTATTTCGTGCTTTTTTTTTCGTTATGCGTTGGACGAGGATAGTTGTAATGGATAAGTGGAGGATCGAGGGGAGGAAAAAGAGCGACGTCGAAGTTGGCGTCGCTGGATGTGTGTGTGGAGGTGGCGTTGGATGTGTGCTTCTGGTGATGGTGGTGGGGGATGAACACTCGCGTGTGTGTGTGTGAGCGAGAAAGAGACATGCGGGGGGTTTCCCCTAGGCAGAGGGGAAGTTGTCTATTTTTCGTATGCACGGCCATAGCCCTCTTTCTATCTAACCACGAGTTCTCTAGCCTAGAGCAGAAGAGGACACCTTACCCTATGCATATATATGTATATTTGTATGTATGTGTGTGTGTGTGTACGTGTGCGTGTGTATATGTAACATCCATCCCCCACCACCGCCAACCGCGATCGTGGAGACTACCAAAGGACGGACTCCTCCATAGACTGATATCCCGTCCCGAAACGCCGCCGCAACCCCCGCCTCCACCTCTTCTTCTTTTTCCTGCACCCTCCCCTCTAACGTCCCTCCTCGCCTACCCCGTGTCGCGTTGCGTGATACGAAAGCCCACCACTAAATACGGGGTTCCGATAAACATTTTTCAGAATTCGTGCGGGCGTTTTGATGAAAAGTCGTGTTTGTGTGTGTGCGTGTAAAAAGTGCGCGCACGGTGCGTGCATTTCGGACTAGTCAGTCGCATTTCAGATAGCAGTTAACTTGCATTGTCCAAAAAAGCAATAACACCGCGAGACGCGCACAGCCAAAAAGCCAAAATCGAGTGCGGACAACGAACATTGTTTTTATTTTTTATTGTTTGGTTTTTGTTTCGCCGAACAGTTTCCAAGTTTTCGCACATTTCAAACGACGCGAATTGTCGCAGTTTTTTTTAAATTTTATTTTTTTTGGTTAATTTAAAAATTCTTTTGGTTGTTCGGAGTTTCTTTTGGAATAATACGGATTCTTTCAAAAAAAATAAAAATTTCAAACTCCGCCGAATCTTTGTAGTGTGCAAATGTTTTGAAAACGCGCTCCGCAACTTTTTTGTGCGAACTCTGGGCGCGCGCACATTTCCGAACGATACGAAGAAGAGATTCGCGAAGGAGGCTGGGATTCCCCCCCAGAAAACACGCGCAAACAAAATTATTTTTGTTTTTTTTGCCTGGCAAAAATCTAACGTAAGTTTTTCCAAATACTATTTTCCTGATCCGTCGCATAATTTTTTTTTCCAAAAATTTCGTATCCATGTTGCATTAAAATCCTTCGACACGTCGACCGTGAGAACGCACTTTTTGTTTCTCTCCACCCTCGGTTTTCCCTTAATTACTTCCCTCTTGCAAATTTCTACCATGCGAAATTTCGGGGAGACCACTCGAAAAAAAATATGCACCCTCACGACTCCGGTTACCGAAGCTTTAGGGACGCGTCTCTTTTGAATAATTAACGGCAACCCCTTTTTTCTTTCGCAATTAATTGTACAAGAAATATACACTTAATAATAAATAATTTTGAAAGAAACACATAACTTCTAATTTAAGAAACAAGATGCAAAGAAATAATTCACAATTTAAATTGGATGCGATTAAATCGTATTGCGGAAAATCTTCTACAATTTTCTTAAAGAATAAATTAAGATTAACAATTGTAAAAAAAATAATCTTCAAGCGCCATGCGGAACAAACATATGTTTAAAACCCTCAAACTTCCTGAATTGCCTAAACCAACATGAATACGAAAATTGCCATCAAATGCGATAAGAATAATTATAAGGAAAGCATTACAGAAACAAACATCAAATTGCGAACACGCCAGACCCTGTTTCGTTTTGTTTTGTTTTTCGGTATTATTGATTGCACGGACAAATGTGGGCAATTAAAGGCGAAACTCAATTTCACTTGTTATTATTCGATTATTAATAGAAGCGTATCGTTTATTTTTTCTTCTTTCTTTCTTTCATTGTTCAATGTAAAGGAAAGAGTGAGAGAGAGAGAATAGACACACCTGACCTGACGCATTACTAATGCACCGAATTTCGTGTATTATAATATTTTTGGGGAATTTCGAAGGGGGATTTTAAAGTCCAATTTCCTGTTTCTAACGTGCATTTCCATAACAACGAACGAATGGCGACGAGAACTGCGCTCTTAAAAAAAAAAAAACAAGAAAACAACAAACAATATTGACGATTAAGTTTTATCTCCTACTGGAGAGTTCAATGCTTCGTGCTAAATTCCAAGTTTTGTTCACGTGTCTCATTTATTTAGTAATTTATCCATTTCTTACGGTTAATTAATTATAGTACTCATAATATCGCAATTAACGTTGTTTAAATCTAAAACATTAACATTTTTTGTGATTAATTTTATTAGAAAATCGTCAATTTACAATGAAAAGTAAGCATTTATTAATGCACGGAATCCATTTTGTTTTGCGTTCGCGTCATTTATGAAAGTTTGCTTTTTTTTTCGGTTGTCGCGTTGTTTCGTGCTTTTAGCTCCTTTGGTTTTTGTGCGTTGTGAAGGACGCGCGTAATCGTGGATGCGTTTCATTTAGAAAGTCGTATCGAAGACAGAACGAGAGAAAGAGGAATAGAGAGAGGTGCGAGAGAGGGAAAAGAAGAATGTAGAGAGAAAAAAACGCCCGAAAATAAACATATCTGGCATCCCTCGTCAGTTGGGGTGGGCTGCAAAAGCAACGAGAAACTCCTGAAGAGAATAGCAGACAAAAGCTATCGAGTTACCATGACGACGAAAGCGCGAAAAACGCTGCATTGTGCAACTCGATTTCGAGGAGTCGAATAAACGAAACAATTGATTAATTAAACAATTTGCATAATGAGATTAACCGTAATTTTTAGTTCAATTTGCGATTGAATAATTAAATTATTTGATTAGAATATTTCTGATGTTATATTCTCAAATTAATAAATAAATAATTAAAAAAAAAAATGAAGAAGTTTTGCGATTTGTTGTACGACGTTTCGAGGCAACAAACTGTAGGCGCACACAAACGGTAACCTTCATTTTCCCGATTTCCATAACAACGGAAGTCAAAGTAAATAAACAAATCTACTGGTGGGAAAAGCGATTCATTCTGTACACGCATTTTTTTTCCCTTCCCTGCTTGTTGACTTTGACCTTTCGACGTTTATTTTGATTGGCCAGAAAGGATTCGTACATACGAAAACTCTTTGTCTCTCTATCTCTCTCTCTCACTCTCATCCCTCAATCGAGAAAAGCAAATAATTATAAAAAAAATAGACGCGTATTTGCCAAATAAAAAGGGGTTGAAAAATACCTGTCCTATATTTAATAAGGAATCTAATATAAACGTAATTCACGATACAGAAAAAATCTTCCTCGATGTTTTTCGAATTATTTCCATGACAACTAAACCCCTAAAGCTCAGTAGGTAAACGCGTAAATTTGCGCAAAGAGTTTTATAATTTATTTATGTTTTTTGTTTCTTGACTCTGACCTACCGCTATTATATGAAATGATGCATTCACTCAAAGGGTAATTTTCTGAAAGGTCCAGGAGATGCAACACGATTTTATTCAAATTAGCGCTCATCCCCCGATCCCCTAAAGAAAAACTAAATCTCCATGACAACGAGACCCTACGGTATTTGCATAATTGTAATAATCTTCCGGATGGCGCTTCCGTAGCAACGAAAAGTAAACAATTGAATTTGTTAATTTTTTTTAGGAATTGAAGCATTTGATTCGATTGAATTTCAGCACAATTTTCACAGATGGCGCCTCGATCTTTCCACTTATTAAATCAGTTGCACGCTTAAAATTTGGATGATTTGAGTTTTGAGCAGATTCTAATGAATGCAAGTTGTTTCTCTTAGACTTTGACCTGTTTTTTTTTGTGTTGTTGCTTTAGATTAGGGTTCTATCGTATGCAAATTAGCGAATCTCTTGAACCCTTCTGGACCAGCGACGATTTCCATAAGAACGCTTTGAA
>NW_017099337.1:0-2365 GCF_001412225.1 Nicrophorus vespilloides
TGACATTTAAAATGATCACGACTTTTGATATAATCAAAATAGTTTTGTCTATTTATATTGATGGAAAACTATATGCACTTGTCGACATTGAATATTCATGCAAAGTTTACTTTTCATTCACGTTGAAATTGTTAACAATTTGCAATTATTAATATTGATTTAGATGAAAGTGAATATAGTCATACATATTTGATGGGATAATTATCAATTATTTTGGGTAGTCGATAGGTGATGGCATTGACATGAATTGCAATCGAAGTGCTTCCTTCTGACGACACCGAAACGATGAATAAATTTGCACGAAATTTGTACGCAAACCAAATAACAAATAAACTTTCTAAAATGAATTATTTATAGGAAGTGAAGAAAAACGTTTCAAATAGAAATTGGAGGTTGTTTCGAATTCAGCGGAAAAGAAACGCACGTTTGAGGATGTTACGCAATCCTCAATTAGTTTCAGATTGGCAAATGCTTACACATTGATCTTCCAGATCTTCGTTAATTCATTTCGTGTGTCTTTATTTAAAGTTGTTTGAATTTGTTTCTCATTTATAGGAATGTGAATATCGCGACACGTGATTGCGAAAATGTACAGTAATTTAATGATTTATTTATATATTTGTTTTTTTTTTGTAATTTTTCACTCGAATGGGAAAGCCAATTAAAACGGCTGACATTGAAAAATATCGCGCAAACAGTTCGCTCGTTATTTGCATAAATACCGAATCGCGAAATGAAAGCAGAAAATGTAATGTGGAATCGAGTTGAAAGAGGATTTCAGAATCGATATTTGGGTTTCGGCCAACTTGGATGTGTTTGTTGGTCAGAGAGGATTTCCGGGATTCCCCAATGGAAAGTTTTGTATATATATATGTATGTGTATATGTAAAAATAAAAGAGAGAGATAGAGAGAGAAGTAGTGTGCCGTGAATTGCTATTAATATAACAATAACAAATGAGTCATGCGGAGAGCACCAAGAGTTACCGGTGAGGATGTCGTCGTGTTCTCGTCATCGCTGTGCTCGAGATGGAGTTGCGTCTGGCTCTGCTGCTGCTGCCTCCTCATCTTCCTTCAGATCTTCTCGCTGCCGTTTCTCATTCACCTTTCCACGGCACTCTTTGTGTATGCTAGAAGACGTCCGGCGTCGCGACGCGCACCATTTTGACTGCTAACAGCTGTTCGATAACGCCGGGACGGCGGCTCTCGGCGTCGCGACGTCCGCCATTACCGCGACCGACGCATCGTGGAAATCGACCTCCTATCCTCTCTCACCCCACCTCCCTCACCGTAAACACCACTTGCGAAAGTTACGTAACACAACAAGAAATCGGTGCGGCTCGCCTCGCTCCTGCTTTTTGTAGCGCACTGAGCGAACAATTGCCGTCCGACTAAAACAAAAATATAATAATAATAACAATCACCATCAAGTCGAGGAAGAAAAAGCGCGAGGCGATGCGCGATTGGTCCGCCGCAGTTGTTTTCTTATCACAGCGCACCTTGAATATTTCAAAAAATTTCGGTCCTAAAACACATATCTTCTTCTTCAAGATATCTTTTCCATTAGTGTTAAATATTTCTTTTAATGGATGTCGCTATCAAAAAAAAAACTCGTTCCAGATGACGCAAATGCAAGAAAAAGCAGTCACACATATCATATCAAAAGAATAGTTTCCAACAATTTATTCTCACGTTTTCAAACAACAATTCTTGATGTTGATGATGACGAACAATGTAATTCGTCATGCAGAACTGGAGTTAATTTATGAAATAATATAGAATAATTGATTAATCACGCCAATTGGAGCGCTTGATTCCCAGAAACCTCTAGCAAGTTAATGATCAATTAATCAATTTGCATAATGCTCGATCTTCTAATTATTGCAATTATCTTAATTATTGGTTAGATGAGTTACCAATTTGCTGAGAAACAAATGAAGTGAGTTATGTGTATTAATTTTATTGTATAATAAAATCTTTGTTGCAATAAGACGTATTTTTCAAATATTTGTAATTTTCTTTGTAATAGTTGGTTGCATTGAGGAACAGATGTTTTTCATCATGTTGTCGTTGGTAATTGTGTTGTTATTAGGTGAAGAGTTTTTTTTTGAATGAAAGGTAGTGTGAATTTGTGATGATCATTGGTTCAATATGAGCAGCAAATTGAAGAGATACGAGAAGATCGAGTTCTTGGGTGAGGGTCAATTCGCTACAGTATATAAAGCACGCGATGTGAAGACGGAGGCTATCGTCGCCGTGAAGAAGATCAAGTTGGGAAGCAGAGTGGATGCTCAGGATGGGATCAACAGAACTGCGCTGAGGGAGATCAAGATCCTGCAGGAGCTGGACCACAAGAATCTGATGGGA
>NW_017099338.1:0-16571 GCF_001412225.1 Nicrophorus vespilloides
TATATATATATATCTCTCTCCAATCAACGCCATATTAGAACTAGCTTGGAGGGAGTTTAAATCAGAACTTTAATTGGATTGAACTGAATGTAGTCTGCAAAATATAATCGAATTTAATTAAACTCAGATATTTTTTCTCTCATTTAATTGTCATTCTATTACAGGGTTGACGTTCTTAAATTCAAAACTTGAGAAATATTTATTCATTATCATAAATTTAAAATTTTATTGATATACTCAAATCTATATATTTATATGTTTATAATTAATATCATATATAATGATGTAAGTCTTAACGAACATATGGTCCAAATGACATTATTGTACGTTTGTACTGATATTTATACGTTAGTTCGACCATAATATCTTATACATTTATGTACGTATTATCAAATGTATATTAATTTTGTTTAATAATGTACATATTTCTGTTGTTTTTAAGTTACTGTTCTTTTCTAAAATGAGCTTTAGAAAAACAACAGCAATTTGAACAGAAGTTTAATTAACATAATTGTAAAACCGTATATCTATGTACGTAATAGCGAACGTATATTAAAATGTGTAGTAAAGTAGATACTATGTACATATTTCAATTTTATTTCAATTATACTATATTCCTAAATTGAATTTGAGAAAAATAACATTAATTTGAACATAAATCTGATTGACATCATCATTAAATTGTCTATTTATGTATGTAATAACGAATGTATATTAAAATGTATTGTAATCTAGATACAACGTAAATAATAACAATTTTAATTTAGTTATATTGTTCTTTACTAAATCGAATTTTAGATAAATAACATCAGTTTAAACGCCAACTGGTCCAAATGAGATCAATATACTTTAGTTCGCCCATAAAAACATCTTGGGTACATATTACCGGACTTATGTTAATAATTGTACGGAGGGTCTACATTTACATTTATTTTAACATACGCTATTCAAAGAATATATCTACAAATCAGTAACTTAAAAACTATATAATTGAAAATATATAAAGACTAAACAATTTTGAATTTTGTTTTTATCAGTTATTGCTTAACTTTATAAGTTTATTTGCGCTATTAAATAATTCTTTAAAAAAATGAGTATTTGCAACTGTAATTGAATACGATTGAGTACATATGAAGTGAGATTTGCTTACATTGGTTTAATTTGAAGCATGTTAGATGGATGGATTGATTGCACTTGCGAAATTGCGGTCAGACGGACGACTATTCAGCTTAGAATTCTAATTATAAAGTTTGTTATTTATACTACTTAGTACACATATGGCAATCAGCTTTCACAAATTTAGCAACTAACTCACGAGGATGCATTTTCAATTAATATAGCAATAGTATATGTATGTTTAGCTGTTTGAATATATATATAATTATTGTTTCATTGAATTTGAGCATTCACATATTAAATAGCTTAAAAATTATATCATCTAGATCATTTGTCCCAAACGCCCGGTCCGCGGACCAGATTTATGTTTTTATTATATTCTGAATCCAGTTTTTTTTTTCAATTTTCGCATTATTAAGTTGCGTTTTTTACAAAAGGCCCAATGTAAATACTATTTCATATTTAGAATCTTATATAAAAAAATCCTTGTAGTGGTCGGCGGGATTAAAAATTTTGAGTTTAGTGGACCGCGAGATTCAATATTTGGAGTTTACCGTGAGGTCAAAAAGGTTGGGGACCGCTGATCTATATGGTAAATAGAATCAATCAAACAGAAAGTGATCAACTGCTACAAATGTTAGTATTTTAATCTAAAATATTGATTCAACTAAGGCCCTTCCAGTTAATAAATATAATCAACAAATTGATTTAATGAAAGTGTTTAATTTACATTTCAATTAATTAATTAAATATTTAGTAATAATATTTTATAGAAAATTACTCTTCGAAAGTTTACGTTAAACTGGTGTTTAAATAGCTTTGGAAAGTATTTCCTCCAGTTTATATATTAGAAAGAACGAATTGATGTAGTAATCAGATTAAAATTTTATTGAATTAATTATATTTAATTGAATATTTTATATAGAAATACTCATCCAAATTGTCTATTAAATAATGTTAAACAATAATTGAATCCAGATCATACATAGTATCAGTAAATTGATATAATATGAATAGAATTTAATTTACTTTATTTAATTAAATGTTATTATTTTTTACACACATATTCATCCGAACTATCAATTAAACTCAAATTAGAAAAAAAGCCTCCAATAAATAGAATCAGCGAATTATTTTTGAAAATAATAATTAAATTGAACCAATTAGTATTATAATTTATAAATTAAATTAAAACCATGGAAGCTTTTAAAGCGTAGCTTGTTGGATTTAATTCTTAATGACCTATTAATTTAGTATTATTTTAAAATATATTATAATCATAATTGATTTATAATAAAATATAAAAAAGCATAATTTGCAACTTAAAAAAAATTACATATAAATAAAAAAAAATCTATTGACTTTCCACATTATTTTATATTTTGAACTATACCGTGTTTTTTGTCATATGTTAATGAAATCATATTATTTTTGAATTTATTTCGGAGTTAATTATATAAAATATGACTTATTGAAATTAAAATCGAGAAGCAAAGTTATGTGGCTGATATCGTTTCAGTGTTACTTAACTCTATAGCCAGTTGATTCGGATGATCCTCCAGCGATGATGATATCTGGTGCTAGCATTTGCAATCTCTTCGTTAACCCGTAACTACTACTACGCTGATTTAGGTACGCTCACACTACAATCAGAGGACATATTGACCGACTATATAAATAATTCATTCTCAACGTTTTAACAAGTAATTATTAATAATTATTTGTAAAATGTTATCTTCAAATGTTTATGGATTAAAACATATAAAATTAAACCCTTAAAATAAGAAAAAATAATATTCAAATAGACATTTCAAGTACTAAATTGTAAAAGCTCAAATTCGATTAAATTACAAATATCTTTTGAAAATTATAAACAAATAGGTTTATGACAAATTATGCAACAATGTGATGCTTTTCTATCCTTTTAATTTAAAAAAAGATTATTTTAACACATTTTTTTTTCGGTTGTTGTTTGGTGATTTTATTTACAACCACAGTTAATCTGGTATTGACGTTTCTATTTTCGATTGACGTATCGGAGTTTCTTGCCTTTAATTGCTTGCCATGTTGCGTTCGTAATGGAATTTGGACGTATATCGCTAAATAATCAGCATGTAAGTGTATTGGCTTTATGGGTTTATGGTATTTAGTGTGACTTCCTCTTGAAAGAAAGTCTCGATATTTTATGTATCAAATATATAGTAAATTATTAATATCTAAACAAATAACAAATAATATCCCTTTGATCCTAAATGGGCAATATATATTATTAAATAATAACAAATTTTCTAGTCATAAACTGATTTACTAATTACACTTTCCTCAAGTATATTTGTTCTAAATTAATACCCATTTTAAATATATAATATTATCATTTCTTAATTTATTACATAAAAATATTTGATTTTTAACAAAATAATTCAATATCCCGGACTGTTTGAAACCGGCCTAATCGAGAATTGACTGTATGAAGGAAATAGGCGATAATTTATGTATACAAAAGTAATGTTGTGTACTAATCTTTTAGAATTTATTTTTATTTAGTAAAATGAATCCGAACTAATCGAAGCCGTACTATGCGAGAACTTTCACGTATTTCAATAATTGTATTAAAAATAAATAATTTTTAAATAAAAAATTAATTCAATTTATATATTTATAATGAAATTTTAATGTTGGATATTCAATTAGACTGCTTCGATCTGAAATAATCTTTTTATACCGAGTTTTACACTTTGACGTTTATCAAAATAGCATCGTTAAATTTATTATCTTCGCGACGAATTAAATATTTGATTATATTCAAAGTCGTTTAAGGTTCAGTCGGAACTAAATAACCTAATTAAACATTTATTAACTTTGATTTCCTCGACGATTTAAACAGCCGTGCGTTTTAATTAAACCCGCGCCGTCTTCCCCTTCTATTCCTTTACCCCTTTTTTATTGTCTTTCCCTTAAGGATTTATGAAGTTAATTTTTTTGGAGATCCCGAGGTGTGCAGACCTCGTAGAAGAGTGGAGGTAGAGGTAAAAAAAATAATTGAGCAACAGGAAGTTTTAATTAAGCATTGAAGCGCGGCAAGTTTAATGAAGGAATAAAATACGGAAGAGATTTTTTTAGACAAAGCTCGAGAGGAAGCTCTTAAATGTGATGAGAAAGTTTTTTTTTTGGAGGCTCGGATGAGGCTTCCGGATTTTTGTAGCGCTAAGCAAATTATCTATTCAGAATACTAATTCGGATTTTCCAGATTACTACTCATAAATTGAAGTCTTGTTATTGGGGGGATTCTGCATCAGTCAGCAAAAAATATTTTTTGACTTTATAATGTCGATATTTTATGTAATATTCCTACCTATTCCTGAAATACCTATTATAAATTGTTAATTGATGGAATATTCATATTTGTTGACATTTATTTAGTATTATACTATATATTACTTAATTATTATACAAAATGACTATTGATATAATAATTGTAGAAAAATTCGTGGTCTTAACTTTGGTAAGAGAAACTTTGTTTTCAGAGGTAAACATACCATGGCTACCTCTGATCTTCATTTTCTTTGACTTATCTTTCTATTAATAATCTGGATAACTTTGGAAAAAATGCATACATATTCTCATATATATTGGTATGGTTTTATTATTATAATTAATTTATTAAAATTCTTCATATTATTTTTTTTTACTGCATTAATAATATCGACTTATTTTAATAATAATCGAGAGAAATTACATACTTTTACTATTTATAGTAGAGTTTGTGTGAAATAACTAATCGCTTTATATGAGACATTAAAGCTTAATATAAAAATGCATATTCCTTGTTTCTTATTGTGTGTGTAAGTTTTTTCTTGTTGTATATTCAATATTTGAATATATATTGACTCGATGGAAGCGTTTGTGTTGTTTGTGTACTGCTGACCTCAATACATTCTCTATAGTTTTAATGTTATTTTTCTTTTCCCCCTGACCTCGTCGACGTTATTAATAATTTAAACGCATCATTTCGACCACGTTACTATATTCTTTATTAACTCCCAACTTGTATTACATTTTCTTTATTTATATACTGTTTTTAATGTATCCACTATTAATTTCACAACTTTTTATTATAGTTATATGATTTAATTACATTTATTGTTAACTAAATATAAAAATCATATGGTCAATAGCCCTTTGTAGCATATTTAGTAAGTTTTGTTTTTGTTATTATGTTATTGTTCTAAGTTTATATTTTGGAAATTTATTGTAATAAATATTATTATTGTTATATAAATCATTATATTTATGAAGCTTCTATATTAACAAAATATTGGAATATCTATATTTAGTGTTACTAGTTTTTATTTAAAAATTATTTATATATTTGGGTTTAGACCTACCCAAATATCCATAAAAAGAAACATATTTATACATAATAAATAACACTTAAAACAATACAAAATGTACATAGAAATAGTGCTTTTCCTTCTTTGAATAGATTTTTTCAAATATTTCCTTTCAACACTAAATCATCCATTTCCTCTTTGCGTTTAACTGGGTTCATTTCATACTGGAGATGTGTTATTGAACTTCATTCAGATAATTATCAATCTCTTCCATTACTTGTTGTATATTATTGTGATGATGACCAAATTGTTCAAAGATGCAATCAATTATCTATTTTTGGTAACCGAAAGTTCACAGAAATTAGACCCAATAAAAATAAATAATATTTATTGGTTGATTTAATAAACAAGGTCATAAAAATAAATAAAATTTCTTGAATGTATATTGCTTTTTAATTTATTAATGTTTGAAATGCAAATAAAAAAGTACAATTTTTAAATTCATTGTTGTTTTGAATTAAGTTTAAAAGTGGAATTAATTCTGGAAAAATAAAATGTTTCTAATAGATTTTAATAACATTTTATAAATTGAAACGAATATGAAAATTAAACAATATAAAAAAGATTAAACAAAACATATGGTTAATTTAAAACAAATGAAAACAAAACATCAAAATCAATTTTCGGTGGACATCTCCATTGGATCTGTGCTTCCAATTTCCGTTTCTTCGTCACGTGTAAATCTGTATCCTTACTAGTATTACTTTCCTTGTCTGTTTCTTGAATTTGTTTGAAAAAATTCCTCGGCTTGATTTGTTTTTCATTCACCTTCGTTTCTTTCTTCACATTGTTGTTATTTTCGACTTGCTTCGCTTTACATACAATATTTTCCTTCTGCATTTTTTCGACAGTATTTTGTGTACCAATTTTTTGAACAGACTTATTCAAATCTTCACTTGATATCTCATATTTTGAAATATTTTCAAACACATCATATTCCGACAACGCGTTTTGCCTCAGACCTTCTTCTATCCATTTCTCAATCTCTTCATTTTTCATGATATTTTCGAAAAGTTTGCTATATATAATTTTGCTGGTATCTTGTTGTGATGTATGCACTACTTAAAATGTCACTAAATTTCATCAAGGGTGTACAATTGTATAACATCCAGGTCGTTAATTAAACAAAACTCATGACAAACGCATAAAAAATAGACACACAGAGTGAAAATACACAACAAAAACTGTGATGGAAACAGGTAAAATGCTTAGTAATGATACGTCGTCCAATGAAGAAGTAAAATTTATGGAACCGGACGATAAACGAAAAAGACCGAAAAAGAAAAAAAATACTCAAAAGCAAAACAGGCTGACAAAAAAATACTAGACAAAAGGTAAACACTAGCTCATATGTAGGAAACAGCAGTGGAGAAAACAACAGAAAAACCATTCAAATACTAAAAAACTGGAAGCAAAAAAGCAAAAGGTGTTGAAATATGAACAAGTGTTACGATAAAAATCAATTTTAGGAAAAAAATACAATACAAAAGCAAACACACCAACAAAGATCAGCAACCAAACCAACACCAACAGACCACAAGTAAATAAATATATATTGTAAACAAAATAAAAACAAAATACAAGAACTTCTATTATGTATACACTCGAAAAACTATGGCGAATGAATGTCAAAAAATAAACAATAACGGCAACGAAGAAAACATACTAATTAAAACTGGATATTTAATAAAAATTGATAATGATAATATTGAATTAAATTCACTAATAACGAAAATGATATTATACTAAATTTCACGGTTGGAAATTATACACTGAATAACAAAATGAACCTAGCCGACGACGGTTTGTACACAGCTGTTTTAAAAAAATTACCAAAGGAAATAACAATGAAATTAGCCAAGAATTAATACAAAAAGGAATAAAGTACGGATTCTGCAGAAGAATAGTGTCTCGAGCAACTATTATGGTAAGAGTTATCTTGGGGCAAGCGGCCTATGAGAGGCTCATAAAGGAGGGCTTACTTTATGAGTATAGAAGGTATCTTGCGGTACATAGTTACTGCGAGAATCGACCCAATTGCCATGTAACAGATGACATCTGAGCATCCAATTGCTAACTGGACATAGGGCGCTTTCGCCAAGATGTAGATATTCTAGACAGAAGAATTAAACGGTCTGGAGGTGTCCGGATAGACCATATCAACCAATAGAGTTCAAACTCAAAATTAGAGGAGTTACCTATGGTAGGGGTAGATATACAAAGGATTCATAAACCTATTATAATAAACAAAATTATAGTAGATACTTACATGGAAGATATATATAATCCAGAAAATACAAACGGAGAAGAACTCCTGAGGAAACAAGATTATGAAAAGATTCAACATGTACATCATAGAAGCATTTTCGGGGAATCTATTGCAGAAAACGGAGATAATGAACTAACAGACTCAAAATTTAAGAATAAATGATGAATCACTTACAGGGTCATACTTTTTAAAACAAAAAAGCAATAAGCTCACAGACAATATCGATTCCTAGGAACTTGCCGAAAGAACTGAGGAGCACAAATATTATAAAATATAATAAAAATATAAAGTATTATTGTACAAATTGTATATAAATAAAAAAGAGCTATTGATTGCAGTAGTTTCAATTTCCATATTAATTCATATTTATATTTTATATCTAGGCTCAAAAATCGGTTTTATATTTGAAAACAAAACGCAAATTGTAGATAATTATTTTATAATAAAAATTGTAGAAGAAACAAAAATATAAATTATTAAATATATTATTTTGTTGATGTTTATTTTTTAATTTTACTAATGTACACAAAAAATGTTGATACAAAAATGTTATTTTTTTAATAATTTTTGATATTGAGTCTTTATTATGTATAAATTAATTTTTATTGTATAAAATAATAGAAATGCAGAAATAGATTAGTAAAAGGGAAAAATTAACAAATTGATTCAATGTAGTCTCAATAACTATCAATTAAAATCTATGTTACGCTTCGCAACTGGTGAATTAAAAACTGATTTCAATGAACGCGATTCTATAAAAAACGTACGAATATAAACGGGGAATAAAATACGGATTTAAATTAACTCCGAATAATGGAGCTTTCGCTTTGGTACTAAATTATACCCAGTTGGAATTTGGCTTGCTGCAACTGCAACATTGCTCATTCACTAATTCGAAATGCTGAATTATCAGTGTTCATTTAAATTATCTCCCATCCATCTCCGCTCCGCACTATTTTATTCCTTTTTGGGCGTGTGTATGTGTCTGTAATGCTTTTATCCGGGACGGTTTGTTATCCGCCGCATTTAATTATTAGTTAGTGTAATCCTAATTAAGCGGCAGAATGAAACGCACTCAATGCTGTTTTCTGTTTGTTGTTCCTCTGCGATTTATTTGTGTGCATTTTGCGATGCGGTAGGATCTATACGAGAGGAATAAAATCGATTAAACAATAAATTCATTAAATTCGTCGAGCTGAACTAAATCTAAAGCGGATTTGAAAATAACAACTTTATTTCGACCGTCCTCAACTAAGTAAGCTACGACATAAAATCCTTTGTTAAATCGCATGAAGCTCGTACACACAAACATTTAGTTATACTATAAAAATCAGTCACAAAACAAATATTTTCAGTATTTGAAGATATTTCATTTAATAAATTTTAGTAATATAAAATTCATTGACTATTAGATACTAATATAATATTTACTAAATTAATATATTTTTGTATTAAACGATAACTTTTCTCGAATTTTTTTCCCAGAAAAAATTGGAAACGGTAAATTTAAAAATGTTAAATTTGAGCTAAAATAATGAAAAAAAAACTACTTCCAATTAGTTAAAGAATTAGTGCCAAACATTGAATTAAAAATATCTATATTAGTACTTGAAATATGTAATGAAATATTTTGTTGGATAATTGAGTATTCTAATCTAAAATATATTATTAATTTGCAAATTGTCATAATTGATCCTGCAATTATAGTAAATTATTCTAAACAATCTTTGTATGCATTTTATAAAAAATAATATATTAAAAATATTTATATTTATTCTATAAAGCAAAAATTAGTAAAATAGAAATATTATATATAAAGCTCTCCGTTTTAAATAATAATTTATTTAAAACATATTTCATATTGCGTGCGTTGTAAAGACCTTTTTTCTTTATTTATTTTTTTTCATTCGTGAATAAATAATGCTAATTGAACATTTCTCATTTTTTTTTCAAGTGTAGGCTATTTCGTTAAAGCGTAGATTATTATTTTTTAAGCAGTGCAAAGGTATATTGAACGTGAACCTTATAGTAATATGACCATTTATTGCCTTTGATATCATAATTACTAATCGAAAATACCACAGTAGAGGCAAGACCTGAGCGTATAATCATTTACTTAAAGTGAAAATTAATTAATTAATTATGTTTCATGTTGCTATACCCTTACTAAAAATCTTTTATTATACCTGGTTTTAAAAGACAAAAGCTTTTGTAATCCTAATCCCTATAATAATTTCATTAATACTGTTCAAATAAAAAAATAAAAAGTTTTTATTAGAATTCTAATGTAAAGATTAACGTGTAAACTTTGATAGATTATAAAATTAAATGGATTAAAAACAGTAAAGACTTTGATTACAGTTTATTTAACTAAGATATTATACCTCTAAATTGTTTATATCCAAAGTAGAGCGGGGAGCAGCAATTTCTCATCAAAAGAGCCGCATCCTGCTGCTTCAGAGACGCAGATTGCCGACCACAGTTTCTCTTTACAAATGAACAATGAAAATGGTACATAAAAAAAATATTTATAATTTATTAAACTTTGTTTCAAATAGATTTTTTGTTAAATTCTAAATGTCATATTACAAATCAATTAAGTTAAGTTAAACAAAAAATTCTAATTTTAAACTAACCAAACCTAACCAAAATAACAAGAACAATGGTTATAATATTTATATATATATTCCTCTAAAAATGTAGACATATTTGAATGTAAAGATTAACGTGTAAACTTTGATAGATTATAAAATAAAATTAACTCAGAATAGTAAAAAAATTGAGTCCAGTTTATTTAACTAATAAATTAGCCTCTGTATTTTTTATATCCAACACTAAAGTGAAGCGGAGAGCCGCAATTTCTCAAATTAAAAGCCGCATCCTGCTTCTGAGCCGCAAATTGGCGACCCCTGATTCTCGTTACAAATAAACAATGAAAATGATATATAAATAATATACTAAAGTTCGCTATGTTGGCCGAAAAAAAAACAAAATAATAACAATTTTATTTTAATATTTTTAATTTCTCTACATAATTTCCATTTACTTCAAAACATTTCTTAAGTCAGTAGGGTCATCTTTTCAAATACTCCTCAAATTGGGATTTTTGTAGTTTTTCAACTTTTAATTAATGATCTCTTTATTTGAACTAAAGACTCTTTACTTCCATTTTTTTAAATTTTCTTTATTTGGACGTAATTTAAAAATCGTGGAACCCATCAAGCGGATGTATTCGTGCAGCCAAAGTGATGATTTAATATTTGCGACAAAGCCATGGCATTCAAGTCCAGTTCATCAAGTACTATTTCCTGTGTCACTCTTGGATCTTCAATTTCTGTTCTGTTCGATTCCTCCACTTTATAATAGAGTGTGTACGGTGTATGTAGCAAGTCAATGTCATGCTAGGCATAAAACAGTAAATAAACACATAGTATATAGTACAAACAAACGAAAAGAGCATATAAACAAGCAAAAAATAAAAAATATAACAATAAAAAGGTGAATGGACTATTTAAGTTGTCTACAGACAATTACACGGAATCAACCTGCTAATTTATGAATATACAAGAAATTTATAAATAATAAAAATAACAAAAAATAAAATAATTCAACATTTATACAAACTTTTCACGAGCAGGGACCTATCAGCTCTTATCGGTAAAAAAAAGTGTTAAAACAAGATTAATAAGGGGTAACAAAGCACAAAAATGAAACAGCAGAATAAACACATTATAATAAATATTTAAACAACACAGCCAGAGTATTTAATAAAATTTAAAATTAATCTATATATCTTGCCATCCTTCATCCTTAACAGGAGGTTGGAAGGTGAACTTTTTGAGTACGTTTGTAGCAACACTGTTACTTTTACATTAAAAAAAAATGAGCTGCAGATCTGTTATGGCCCGTTTGTAATCTGCACAGAGCTGATATGTCAGATTTCTTAGTGAACTTTAACTCGTTGAAATAATACTTTCCCTTGTTCTCTGACCTGTTTTCATATATATACTACCATTTTTTTCCTTTCTTCCTTGTTAATTATTTCACTGATATCCGAGAACGGAACAAGTAGGTCCGTGATATTGCCATATGACCCTCACTCGCCAACGCACCCGCCCTACGATCTTCAATTTGTTGCCTTCACCAAAGCTATATTTGTATCATCGGTCGAAGATTTTGGGCAACCTTCACGAGTTTGACCTCCATAGAAAAAATTCCGGTCTGAAATCTTTGAAACCGCAAAAGATGATGCATTCACTCCATATGCATTTTGGTATTCCTGGAAAATTTGCATAGGCTTGAGTTGACGTCGAAATCCGTAGAGAGTGGCAAATCAAATTTTTGTTGTATTGGTGGTGGAATTTCTACCAACCTTACATCACTAATTTTACATTTTCTTCTATCAATTCTTACCGATCTTCTTGAAATTTGTCATGAAATATCGTTAGACTATAACAAATTGAGAAACAACTTTTTTTTTAACAAAAACAAATGAATTAATGCTAACTAAGTGAACTTTTGTTAGACCCCTCGTATTTTTAATTTATGAAATTTTGTTTCAAACAGATTTTTTTTTGTTAAATGACATTTAGATCACATTTCAAATCAATCAGTAAGTTAAGTTAAACAACAAATTGTAATTTTAAACTAACCAAACCTAACAATAATCCAACTTGATATGAATAATATTAAGCAAATAAACATGTGAACGGTATACATTTTTTATTAAATTCTGTTTTATGTTAAATTTTAATCTGTTTTTATGGGTACGTTTTAATTTTATTATAATTCTGAATAGACGTCGGATTCAATTTAATTAGTATATGCACAATATAAATTGTGCATTTAAGGTAATGAAGGCATTGAAACTGCGATCGTTAATTCTGATATATTGTCGAAGTTTGTAAGTGGAAAGTCTTCCGAAAGTGTATGTGCATTTAGCAAGTAACGGAGATCATAAAGAGGGTGTGTGAGAGAGATAGAGAGAGAGAAAGACCTGCTTCTCCACTTCCAAAACAAAGGTGCACAAACGCATGAAGTAATTAATGATTACTGGTCTCTCATCATTTCTCCCATCCTCATATTATTCAGCCACCCCAGAAATGTTACCATCTCTGATAAATTATAAATGATCGATTAACTTGACTGAAAGTAATGTTTTTGGGGTTCGGATAGTTGGGATCGGGCATTGTTTAGTTTGTTGCTAATGTATTTGGGAATAGGCGGAAGTTTGCGGCCGGAACTAATAAAGTAAGATGTTTGCAATAAGTGGTGAGAAATTCCGCTTGGTTTGCCAATTTTTCTCGCCGCGCAAGAAAGTCGACCCCGAGAATCAATCAATCTAAATAATATATAACGCAGGGTAACAAAATACGTAAAGAAACTTTAATAAATGATACCACTGCATTTTTCAAACCTTATTTATGTATGGTATATATATATATATATATATATTTCTTGTTTTGTGTGCGTTTCGGTAGGTGCACGAACCGAACTGGAACCAGCAGAATTGCACCTTATGTCGTGGACTTAATTTAACGCGGAGCGGAATTGAAATGCGGCATATGGCTTTAATTACCGGCGCACTCCATTCGAAAAACTGCATTTCAATTGAATTACATTATTCAATTTTATATTTATATACTGTTAACGTTTGTAGAAATAATTTCGATATTTTTAGACTTTATCCTATTTTTCAATATCCTATTTCCATACGTAGTTTTCCATTAAATTTATTTTTTGTTATCGTTTCTATAGCAACTCATTACGTATGTAAGTGCAAGGCAAGGAAGGACAACGATAACAATTATATCAGGCAATCTTGGATCAATTGAAAAGAACGCAAAGCAAAGCACAAATAGGGTAAACATTGCAAGAGCGTTTAAAAGCGATTAGGAAAAGTGCAAGGATCAAATTAATCGCGTTTATTGCGGCTACCAAGGTTTTTCTCTTGGGTCGAGGATTGCGGGCGTAAGTTGGTACAACAGCACCCGATTCCAACAACAATAATAATAATGATAATAATGCACGGGCAAGAAGGTAATGAGCGTGTGCAGAGGCAATTCGAACTATAAATAATAAAAGTATGCAAGAAATGAGAGAAGAAAAAATAAACAAGTGTTCTCCTCCGGTGAGGTAAAATAAAAGCTATAAACCTCTATTACTCATGAGCACTGAGTCCACCGCATGTTAAATTATTTCTAGGTCATTGTAGTTTTACATGTAATATATTATGAAATTAACTGACAAAATATTATAAATAATATACATAAATTTATAAAAAAAAAATATCTCCAATCTATTGTTCAAGAAGTAAAAGCAGATAATTTTATTTAATCAAAGTGTCAAAACTAAAGGATAAAACACATCTAAAAATAGTAAGTAGTATTATACAATAATTAGAAATATTTGAATACATGAAATAACATATTTTGAGGATAAACTAGAAATATTTATATTTGCTCACATGATCTTTCTAAATTGCTTAATATATACAACTGCTATACCCTGTATAGGTAATCGGCTCGCCAATATCCCGGAGAATTTGAAAATAATTTTAAAACCGTTATAAAAAAATAATTTTGTGTATTAATCTTTGAGAATATATTTTTATTTTGCTGAATTAAAATTTAATTTATTTTTAACAGACATGAATTTGAGTTTTTCCAAAAATTTAATTTTATATAGGTATGAAGTCTGACCTTGAATATGGATTTATTTTTTATAAACTTTCAATCGTCGACTATCTAGTGAGCAGTGATTATCAAACTTTTTGGTCAGAGATCTCCTATTGTACATAAAAAGTTTGTGCAATAAAATTTCTGCGACCCTCCGAAAAATGTGTATGTGTAGAAAAACAACCAGGATTAATTCTTTGCGACCCCCCAAATATTTTACTCACAATTTGAGAATCACTGGTTTAGAGTATGAAAGAATTACCAGATAAAAAGTATAATATTAATATTCAAAGCAGAATACTTCACTTATCAATATGAAGTCATCTATTTTGAATTAATTCGAAAACAAGAAAAGAAACGAAATATTGTTCAAGATATATTATAATCTACAAAATACGTACGTAAAACACAAATTAATTAATTAGCTATTGATCTAATTAATAAGCTTATTAGTAAAAGTCTTATCATAAACGTTTTATTTAGATTAACATTTTATATAATTTTTATTAAGAATATTTTTATTTACATATAAAATAAAACAAATGTTTATTTATATATAATAACTGATTTGTAAATTTATTTAAGATTTATTAGAACAATAATCAAAACTTACATTCATAATATAAACAAATATATATAAAAGAAAATCAAATAAAACAAATAAAATTGAAATATAAGCCCTGAAAATAAAACATCTCAAAATATAAAAAATAATAAAATAATTTTAAAAATAGGAATACAGAATATTTAGAAATGGAGGTGACATTGGACTGTTTGGATTTAAATTAAGGGAAATAGTAATATAACTGTCATGGATAGGAACTATTTTAGTTATGCAACACCCAGGTCGAATTCCGTGGAAATGCTTAAACATCAATATAAATAAAGCCATATTCCTAATCACAACTCCCATCCCATAATAATAAGAATTAACCTCGCAAGAAGAATATGTATTTATAATTAGTATCAGATGAATCTTAAAGGTGATCATATAGTCGTATTCAAAATGTTAAAGTATATACATAGAAGAAATCGTTTTGAGGTTTCAAGATGGCGTTTATTAACTGTATCCTAAATACATCTTACACTATATTACTTAAACTATTCAACTAATGTCACTTAAACTACCGAACTAATAAACTTTTACAGCTATACTAATAATGATCGTCTCCATGCTGACGCCCCCGAGCTAAGCTTCTTCGGCAACTTCATGGTGTACATTGTTGACACCTTTCACAATCACAAACAACATCAATTACTGATTAATTTTATTTTATTATTAAAAGTTAAAAAAATAATTTATAAACCCTGATAAAATAAATATTTTTATACAAGGTGGCACAAAAGTAATGTCATAATTTGAATTGGCTGCCATTTTTGCAGATGTCGCCAAATGTAGATATATAGTGAATTAGTTGTCAACAAGCCTCAAGAACGTGGATTTATCGTTACTGCTTATTTGACCAATTTTCAGTCTGTTGTTTTAACGCAACTTGAATGAACGATGAAGCCCATTTCCACTTAAGTTTTTATGTTAACAAACAAAATGTGCGTTTCTGTGGCACAGAAAATTCACATGTAAAGGAAGAAGATCCATTGCATCCCCTCAAAGTGACTGTTTGGTGCATCATTTGCAGTGAAAAAATGATTGGTCCTTATTTTTTTTGAAGTCGCCGATGGCGCTACCGTAACCGTAAATAGCGAGCGTCTCTATCATTGTTGGTTTCAACAGAACGGAGAAACCGCTCATACAGCTCGGGAAACTTTATTTTTACGCCATCTTGTATAAATAAACAAATAAATATAAATTATAAACTAATATAATATAAATTTAAAAATGCTTCTCGCCAAAGATCTATCGTCCTTGGTTTTTCCGACAATTAATGAACTATTTTTCATATGAAACAATTTAGAATTTTTACATAATAATATTATTACATAAGAAATAAAAACGAATTAGAAAATAATGGTGTAAAATATTGATTACTGTATGTACGTAATAGCGTATGTAAATAAATTATGTTTGGTTCGGTAAATGAACACAAATAATTTATTTGGTAAATAAATAACTATATATTTACATCTTCCGATTTTCAATGCGGATTCTCTATGTAATAT